>NC_065541.1:20896968-21006968 GCF_932294415.1 Quercus robur
TTTTTCTTCCATTCTCTGGTTCAAGTGAGGAAATGCATAATTTAAAATTTTAATATGTTAAAGTAGAATATCTAAAAGTTGATACATGAAAAGAATATGTAAAAGTTAGGTTTTAATTTTTACAAAACCTAGCTTTTAGATCTTCTTTTCTCTTGAATTTTTAGTTTTTTATGTTTTGAGAGAAGGGAGACATAAAAAGGTAACAAAAATACAAATTTACCCATATTTTTAATAGAGGTGGGTAACTGAAATATCTAAAAATTGATACATGAAAAGAATATGTAAAAGTTAGGTTTTAATTTTTAAAAAATCTAGCTTTTAGATCTTTTTTTTTTCCTTTATTTTTTAGTTTTTTATGTTTTGAGAGGAGAGAGACATAAAATACAAATTTACTTCTGTTTTCAACAGAGGTGGGTAACTGGAGACAACAAAGCTAACCTTAGGTGGTTAAAGTGCCAATTTTTAAACCACAGGTAGGCAATGTTTTTTCAGGCAAACCATAGGCAGGCAAAATGTAATTTCCTCTTAAAAAATTCCCTTGCAGTGAAACTTGAATTTCAAATATTTTCCTCATGAACCACTTCGGTTTTTTCTTATAAGTATTAAATGATTATTGGAGAGGAACTGAAATAAGGCTAAGAACAATGCCATATATATTCACATCTAACTCATAATCAATGCTAAGTATATATTGTTAAATATTAGTTATAATATATTCCATATTGAATATGCTTGAATAGATGTGAAAAAGGGAAATATAAAATAGGAGTACAAGAACACGAGGGTTACGTGGTTCAGCTTTACAGCCTACATCCATTAAGTAAACCCTAAAAGGCTACATCAATAATATATTATAGTATAGTACAAATCCTGTGTTACAATAGACCATAACATGGGTATATATAGTAGACTAAATCCTAAACTAATAGACTTCTAGTATAAGTAAGAGACTTGGCTTGCACACAAAGTAGAATTAGGTTTAGGCCTATGCTAATGGGCTAATATATCTCTAACAACCTCTTTGGCTTTGTTATGGTGGTTTGAGGAAGGCAATGGTCTTTTAGTGTTGATGCAACTTCTAAAGGTGGCATGACTATACTAGAGAGTTTTGACGGTAGCAGTAGGAAGCCAAAGAAGATGAATGCAGTGAAGAAACATTGAGGAAGACAAAGATTGCTCTTAAACATACCATAAGGATAGAAAACCATAGCCACAGGAAGGTGGCTCTGATACCATGTTAAATATTAGCTATAATGTATTCCATGTTGAATATGCTTGAATAGATGCGGAAGAAGGAAGCATAAAATAGGAGTACAAGAACACAATAGTTATGTGGTTCTGCCTTACGGCCTACGTCCACTAAGGAAATCCTAAAGGGCTACATAAATAATGTATTAGAGTGTAGTACAAATCTTATATTACAATGAACCATAACATGGGTATATATAGTAGACTAAACCCTAGACTAATAGACTTTTGGTACAAGTAAGAGACTTGGCTTGCATACAAAGTAGAATTAGGCTTGGGCCTATGCTAATGGGCTAATATATCTCTAACATATATGAATGACAAAATAGAAAACCATAAAAGTAAGGACCAAAATAAAATGTTACCTTCCCTGTTGTTGCTCCTCCTTCATTTTCCTCAGTAAGTAACTGCATGGTTGGTTTTGTCGAGCAAAACTAGACTCTCAACATAAGAATCAACAATAGTATTATAAGATCCAGCAATCCCAAGATCATTAATTTCTTGGGTCTCAAGGCATCGTGAGACCATTTTCCGTTGGTCATTAACAATATAACCTCACCACTCTTCCTAAAACCTTTTACCTAAGGCTTGTTTCTTCTGGGACCTTAATCAACAAAAGTTACAATTTTGGTCTACGAGGATGCTTTCCCATACTCTTCCATTAGCCATATACTAAGAGGGTCCATAGAAACCTTTTGAAACAAGGCAAGGGAATTCCCATATGCTGAAATAAATGTGGGCAACTTATTCCCATTTATGCCAAGTTTTGGCAGGGCTATCTCACGGAACACCTCATCCTCCAAATTGAGTACCGAAACAAACTCAAGAAACATATTGTCTTTAGTTCTTCTAAAAGCAACCCAATGTAGAGCCCCATTGATAAAAGAATATGGGTGACCATAGAATTCAGTACCTGTAGGAGGCATGTTAGTAAGCATTTTCCATTCACCAGTAGCAAGTGAATAAACCTCAACCCGATCCTCAACCTCTGGTGGAGACTCGCCCATGCCCAAGTTGTCTCTATCTCGAAAAGTCATAATCCTCACCACTTTATAGTCATTGGTTTTGGTATAAATCCAAAACCAAAAGAAGCGATGTAGGTGAGGTGTTTGGGGAATTCAATATTGGGTTTAGAAAGTTGGATGAACTTTCTAACGCAAAGGTTCGAAAGAATGAAATTGTGAGAGTAGCAGCTGAAATCATCGACAAGGCAAACGAGGCCATTACAAGTGTTAGTGTATAGCTTAGACTAGTTTAGCCCATTGGGCTTAGCCTAGTATACTATACTCATAGTTTACTCCTTTTACTTGTACTACACACATACCTAGCCTATATAAGGCTCTCTATTGTATATTATTATACACACATCAATATATAGACTATTCAGTCTTTCTCTCTCACTTTATATTGTTAACATGGTATCAGAGCCATTCCTTTGACTTTCTGGTTCCTGTGGACATCTCCGGCGTTCTTCCGCTGCCCTCGCCTTCATCCAGTAGTCACTGTCAGAAGCGAGTCACCGCCGTCATGCCCACAGTCCCTGCAACTCTTGGATCTCATCGTTCGCTTATCCAACTGCCAAAGCAAAGACATAGAGTGATAGAATAGCCAATCCTGAGCAAAACCCAACCAAAAACGGCTAGAAACCATCTCACACGTGCCTCCATGCACTAGCTAAAGTTTCTGCCTCATGAGCACGCGCTTTACGCGTCGTCTGTCTCTCACACGCGCCTTACGTGCTAGGAACACAGCCTTCACGCACTTCCCACGCGCCTGCTTCATTTCACGTACTGCCATGTCAGCCCTAGAGTGACGTCACATTGCCACGTCTGCAGACGTCAGCCGTTGACTTTGACCAGATCGTTGACCGTTGACTTTGACCAAAGTCAAAATTTTTTAACAGGACCTGTCTTGCTCAGTTTTTTGTGTAGATTCCGATTTTGGGCTCCATTTCTGCATTTGAGGTCTCTAAATTTCACTTTTTGGTCATTTTCTTCATTATGGCTCAACAAAATGAACGAGATATCATACGTCCTATCACCATTATGTTGGATGGTCCTACTAGTTATCATGCATGGTCTCAAAATATGACTGTCTTTCTCAAGGGTCGTAAACTGTGGAGATATGTGATTAGTTCAATTTCTAAGCTAGTACCAAACCTTAAGTCCAAAGCCACAGCTGCTGAAGAGTCTTCCAAGATTGCTGTTACAACAGATGATTATGAAGAATGCCTAGAGGAATGGGAGAGTACTCAGAGTAAGATCTTATCTTGGTTTATCAATACCTCTATTCCCTCCATTCATAATCTTCTTCCTCGTCTTGAAACTGTTGAGGCTACTTGGAAATTTTTGGCTGATCGCTATAATTGCACTAATGATTCAAGCTTGGAGTTCCATAATGAATTAAAGCTTTATCAAATGCGCCAAGAGACAGGTCAGTCTATTTCTAATTTTTATTCTCAAACTTCTACTATGTGGGAACAACTTTCTGCTGCAGATCCTCCACTGGTGTGTTCTAAGGACATTGAGCTCTGATAGCATATTAAATAAATATTAACAACGCGATGTGTTAACCATGTTGTATATGCTAGAGTATGGTATTGACTATGAGGAAACATTTGCTCCTGTTGCTCGCCTTACATTTGTCAGATGTCTCATTGCTGTGGCTGTTGTTCGCCATTGGCCTTTTTATCAAATGGATGTGAAGAATGCTTTCCTCAATGGAGACCTCCACGAAGAAGTGTACATGCATCCACCCCCTGGCTATCCACACTCAGGCAGTCAAGTTTGCTGCCTTCACCGTGCCTTTTATGGCCTCAAGCAGGCTCCTCGGGCTTGGTTTGAAAAGTTTAGCTCAGTTGTTGCTCAGCAGGGTTTCACTTCGAGTCCTCATGACACTACTCTCTTTGTTCGAAGATCCTTTGCTGGTATCACTCTTATTCTTCTTTATGTTGATGATATGATTATTACTAGAGATGATTCTACAGGTATCCGCTCTCTTTAGCACTTCCTTAGTCAGCATTTTGAGATGAAAGATTTGGGCACTCTTAGCTATTTTCTTGGACTTGAGGTTACCTCATCCTCTGATGGATACTATCTTTCCCAGGCTAAATATGCTTCTGATCTTCTCTCCAAAGCCGGCATCACTGACAACAAGACTATTTCCACTCCCTTAGAATACAATGCAAAGCTCACACTCTTGGATGGTGAACCTATATCCGATGCTACTCGCTATCGTCAGTTGGTTGGTAGTCTAATCTATCTCACTGTTACTCGTCCGAATATTTCACATGTCGTAGGTATGGTTAGTAAGTTCATGGATGCACCTCATTCTGTCCACTATGCTATTGTTCTTCAAATTCTCCAATATGTCAAAGGCACACTTTATCATGGTCTCCATTACTCCTCTCGATCTTCTCTCGAGCTTCATGCTTATTCAAATGCGGACTGGGCAAGTGATCCGACTGATCGATGCTCTATCATAGGTTTCTGTTTCCTGTTAGGGACTTCTCTTGTCTCGTGGCGTAGCAAGAAGCAGGATGTGGTTTCCCGTTCTAGTATTGAGGTTGAGTATCGTGCCTTTGCCGACACCACTTGCGAGCTTATCTGGCTTTGTTGGCTCTTGGCTGACATGGATGTTCCACAGCCCACTGCCACTCCTCTTTATTGTGACAATCGTAGTGCTATCTACATTGCTCATAATGATGTCTTCCATGAATGCACCACGCATATTGAGATCAACTGCCACATTACTCGCCAGCATCTCAAGAAAGGAAATCTCAAGTTGTTCTCCATCTCCTCTACCGACCGGCTTGCTGATATTTTCACCAAGACTCACTCGCTTGGTCGTCTTCGAGATCTTATATCCAAACTCCAGTTGGCTTCCTCCTTGCCATCTCGAGTTTGAGGGGGGATGTTAGTGTATAGTTTAGACTAGTTTAGCCCAGTATACTATACTTGTAGTTTACTCCTTTTACTTGTACTACACGCATACCTAGCCTATATAAGGCTTTCTATTGTACATTATTACACACACATCAATATACAGACTATTCAGTCTTTCTTTCTCACTTTATATTGTTAACAACAAGTACCCACCACACGAAATATTCCGCGACGGCATTGAGCATGGAAGGGGAAGTCATCAAACCTGGTGTATTCATTAAAATCTTGGTTGTCCCAATGCAATGTGCAGAACTCCTTTTCATCTTTGAACCATACTGGCCTCCCAGTCCCAAGTACCACCTTCTTAGAGCAGAGCCTGAAGAGTAAGAGGCGGTGATCGTATTTGGTGGTGGAATGGCGGAGATGGCCAGAAATGAAGGAAGGGTTTTGGGTGAGAGATTTCCATGTTTTGCAAACAGAGGTGCAAGTTATGATGGATTTGATGGGTAGTCGTATGATAATATCGAGTAGGATTTCTAGAGGTAAAGAGTCCCGCATTGACTCTTGTTGTTGTTGTTGGGTGAATAATGATTTGGAGAATTTAGGCAAATTGTCTGACATTATTCGCACCTTCAAAGACAGAGAGAAAATGGTTTAGAGGTACAGAGTCCCACATGTTCACTTCTTATTCGGTGAAGGATTTAGGTAAATTGTTTGACATTATTCACTGCTCCCTTTGCTTCAAGACGGAGAAAGAGATTGAGAAAGTGAGTAAACAAATAGAGCTATCTATTTTCAAATTCAAATTACTGGATAGGCCCAACTGCTCCAGCCCAACCCGTCATTGTCCAATGGTATCTCACATATAAACTTCGTTGAAAAAAAAAAATACCGTTTACCAAGACTTTTAGAGGAGAGGGGAACAAATAGAATGGGCTGTCCAAGGATCCGCCGGAATCGACCCACCCGTTGTCGCCGACCGAATCCGACCCACCGCTGACCGAACCGACTGCTCCGGCGGTCGGTGACCGATTTCATTCTCCAAAATCCGAGATCAACGGGTCGGAGATCGGATCTCCTCCTCTCAAATCCGAGAAACCCAATCCGACCGACCCATCATTTTACCGGCGAGTTTTGAGACTTTTTTGGGTAGATTCGGCGAGTTTTGAGTTTTCTTTGGGAAGATTTAAGCTAGATCCGGCGAGATTTCGCTAGATCTAGCCAAGATCTTGCCGAAAATGGCCAAGATCTTGCTGGATTTGGCGAGATCTGGCCGGATTTCTACCGTTTTTCAAAATTTCCTCGTTGGATACTGCTGTTTTTCATATTTTCTTGGCCGGATTCTTGCCGTTTTCCAAATAATCAACCTCGACCGAGACCTGACCACTTTCCGGCAAGAACTGTCCGATCTGATCTGATTTTCTAACTGGTCTGCGACGGGTCTGAAAAATTGGAACCCGACTTGATCGGGTCGGTCGCGGGTTGGGCACAAACCCGACCCGGACCAACCCGTGGTCACCCCTAAAATAGATTGATACAAAAATAACATTTTATGGCGCAAAGTATTCATCTAAAAAAACCTAGGATGTTAAACATGAGAAGAGTTTTGTCAAAAGACCCCAATACACAGTATATGACAATCCTCTGTAATTTTTTTTTTTAAAAAAAGAAAGAACTGTTCCATGTGGCTTACACATAATTTTTTTTTATAATAATTATTCTTAATAAAATATGAAAGAATATAGACAAACGCATGGGTTATGAAACTAAAAATAAGAAAAAAGCGAAATACCATTTTGGGGTCATAGTAAATTTGGTCCCTACATTTTGGTAGCAATCAATTTAGTCATTATTATTTTCAAATTGCAATCAATTTGGTCCCCACTGTTAATTTACTAACGGAAAATGCCTACGTAGCAAACGGTGTGCACCGTTGGCACACTTAAAGCTTATGTGGCATATAAAATAATATTAAAAATTACCAAATTAGCATGTTAATAAATAATAAAAAGCCATGTCAAAAAAAAAAAAAAACCCACAATTCTAAACTGATTTTTTTTAACCGAAAAAAATAAAATAAAAATGAAATAAAAATAAATTATGATTTTCTTTCATTTTCTTGCAATCCAAACACACGAACATCAAAGGTTTGCAAAAGACCCAGGAAGTGAAAGTGAATCAGAAATTTCCCCGGTGTGATTTGTTTTAATTTGGAGATTGATCAGTCTTGATCTTGCTTGGAGGCTTTCAAAATGGGTTTATTAAGTGTTAATCTTTGTTGTTGTTCAGTCTCCTTCTTCATTCTCTTTTTCTTGACCGGTTAATTAGAGATTTCTCCCCTTCCTATTTCCGGCAACTATAAAAAAAATTCAATTAAAAGACCCAACATGTCTTCGCCTTTCTTACACTGATCTATTCCAAAACCCAACTTTCTTCAACAAATTGCCACCACAAAGACCATCTCATTTCCAAACCCATGTTGAAAGCTAAATCTAAACCCCATTCCAGACATACAAAGTCACAAACAATCTCAACAGTGCACATCAAAGGAAAATCAAAAGAGAGAGAATCGAGCTTAGGAGAGAGAAACCCTTGTGAGGGGAGAGAGAGTGAGCGCTAGCCATCCGTTTGTGGCTCGCGGTGGTCTCTGGCGACAGCCATGGGGTTTGGCTGTGGAAAGCTTGGTCATGGCTTGGGTTCCATGAAATCTGCTGCAGACTTCATCTCCTCCTCATATCTGAAAGTAAAGAACCCATATCCATTTGCATCCAAACGTTTCAGTGATGTATAAGTATATCAAAGGTTAAATCGGTTTGATTCTCTCTGTTCAGTTGTTGGTAATCCAGATCCTTTGCATTTCTTTAGATCCAGACACAAACAAAGTTTGCTGGGTCTTTGTTAGATCTTGATGCGTTTAATATTGAGTTTTTTATTTTTATTTTTTTTATAATTCATTTTTAATTTTTCCATTAAAAAACTCAGTTTAGAATTGTAGGTTTTGTTTTTTCTACGTGGCTTTTTATTAATTATAAAAATTCTTATTTGGTACTTTTTAATATTATTTTATGAGAAATGATATGTCTATAACATTTTTACAACAAATCTTAAGTGATACTAAGTAGCAGGATGCTACTGGTTGTTATTGTTGGGGCAAAAAAGTAATCTTAGTGTTAGATTCAAATTTGAACCAATAACAACTAATCACTTATGATTTGTTGTGAAAATGTTGTAAAAATGTTGTGAACATAGCACCTCTCTTATTTTATATGCCACGTAAGCTTTAAGTGTGTCAACAGTGCACACCGTTTGCCACGTAGGTATTTTCCGTTAGTAAATTAATAGTAGGGACCAAACTGATTGCAATTGAAAAATAACAGGGACTAAATTGACTCCTATCAAAATGTTGGGACCAAATTGATTATTATCTCAAAATGTAGGGACCAAAATGGTGTTTTGGCCTATGAAAAAAGATACAAAAACACAAAATGTGAAGAGAGTCTATAAGAACCAAATGTAAGAACTTTCCTTGTTCTTTATATAAGAACTTTTGTCAACCAATAAAAATATTTTTACAGTATTTGATTGCTTCATTCCAATAAAAAGATTGTTTTTATTTTATTTTATGGAAACAACAGTTCTAATTGGTTTTAAATAACTCAACAAAAAAAAAAAAAAAAAAAAAAATTGCTTATAGTATTTGATTGCTTTATTCTAATAAAACAACTAAATAGAAACAAGGGCTGAATTCCAAGTATAACTTGGATACCTGAAATTAATATTTATGAATTATTGATAAATAAAAAATTAATAAGAGAATTGGTAAAAAAAATTATTAGAATATGTTTCGTTTTTCCTAAATAAAAGTTGTTTATAGTATTTGATTGCATTATTTCAATAAAATAAATATTCTATTTTTTTTAATGGAAACAACGGTTCTAATTCGTTTCGACTAACTTATGCAAAAAGAAAAATTTATAGTCTTTGATTGTCTTATTATAATAAAAAAATATTTTTATTTTTTTAATAGAAACAACAGTTCTAATTAATTTCAAATAACTATAACAATTAAAATGTTAAGTAATAGAATAATGTGACCGAAAGAGGAAATCCTAAAAATGCAAAACTCATCTATTTGGAATTCCAAGTATTACATGGATCTTAAGTCCTAATAGGACTTTTTTTTTTAAAAAAATTAAAAAAAAAATTGGTGATGTAGAAATTTTGAGTACATGCCTTAAGTCAGACAATAAAAAAAGTGATTTCCAAGTATAACTTGGATACTTAAGTTAATATTTAAGAATATATTAATAAATAAATAAAATTAATAAGGAATTGGTTAAAAAAATTAAAAAAAAAATCTATTTTTTTTAATGAAAACAGGTGTACTATTTGGTTTTGATAACTCTAACAAAAAAAAAAAAATTGTATCTCAAAATTAAATTATAATTAAATCTTACCCCTTGATTCGAGGAAATATATCCTAACAAATAATAAAATAATAAAATAAAATAATGAATAAAACATAAGACACAACTTGAGGGGAAAAAACCCAGTGGGATGTTGTATGGGATTATAGATTTCAGTTTAAAATTTATTTATTTATTATTTTTTTTCTAGGGAAGGAAGTTAAAAAATTTATAATATACTTTTAGTTTGAATAAAATTTAAATGATAAAGTTTTATGTAAATTAAGCAGTTGTTAATTTTATCCCTTAATTTTGAGGAAATATATCCTTATAATTAATAAAGAATTAATTTAATAATTAATGATAGTAGTTTTTATTAGGAAAAATTGTTCCACATAGATAGAGAGTATAATATAAATTTATCAACTCCTATGAATCTATACAACATGTATATCCTACCAATACAAATACATATGTGTAAGTTGCAACTCGAAAAAAACAAAAATAAAATAAACAAAAACATTAGGTGCAAGAGAGATTCTATGGAAAGACCATTGGTAAATATATATATATATATATATATATAAGTTTTGAAAGTTTGATAATAGATTTTTAGTTGTTGTAGGATTTAAATTTTTGAAAGTTAGATGCATGTTGTATGTTTTGTTAAAACACTTATTATTACTTTATCTAAAAAAATTGATAAAAACAAATAAATTGTTGTCTTTATCAACTGAATCTTAGATGCATATTGCATGTTTTGTTAAAGCACTTATTATTACTTTATCAAAAAAAAAAAAAAAAATTTTGATAGGAACAAATAAATTATTGTCTCTATCAACTAAAACTCAGATGCATATTGCATGCTTTGTTAACACTTACTATTATTTTATCTAAAATGTAGGTGAAAATGGCCAAATACCACAATTTTGCAAAATTTGTAGCAATTTAGTACTGTTTGATCAGAACTAATTAGCAATCTACCACTTTTCTTGTACTCGAGTTTGACAAACTCGAGTTCTAAATGGTACTCGAGTTTATGAAACTCGAGTTCCTAGAAGTTTTGCCACCGTGGCATAGGCTGAGCTGGCATTTGGGATTAAAAAATGCCACTTGGTACTCAAGTTCCTAGGACTTGAGTACTGTGTTAGTGTGGTACCTAAGTTTCTATAACTCGAGTATGGCTCGGGTTGCACGGTACTAAAAACACCAAAGATTCAACTTTATTTGTCACTTTCACTTCTTACTCTCACTTATCAGAACACACTCTCACTCTCCTTCACACCTAAACATACAAACCCCAAACCCTCACTTCACCGGAGACAAGTGCATCTCATCGGCAGCAGAAACCCATCGGCGGCAAAAGACTCTCATCGGCAACCTCTCACTCAGCTCTCTCACTGTTTCGCATTGAGGTCAGTTTTTTAGTTTTAGGGTTATGTCTTTCATTTGAAACTTTAATGGATTAAAAATTAGAAATATTGAAAAAAAAAAAAAAAAAACACAGAGCTGATATTGTGTTTCTATCAATAGAAGTGCAAAGAAGTAAGACTCAAAAGTACTTTTCCTTTTTTCTTATTTTTAATTATTTTGGGGCTTGAGAAACAAGATTCTTATATATCTTAGCTTAATATATTTGGGTTATTTCAAATTTGGAAGAAAGGTAAATGTAAGACTCAAAAGTACTTTTCCCTTTTCCTTTTCCTACAAACAGAGCTGGAATAGATATGGTTGTTTGGAGTTTAAATTATCTATTTTGATTTTATATTTTTTGGGGATAGATGAATTTGATTTTGATTTTGCCTTTTATTTTATTTTTGGGTGGAAAATGTAATTGGGCTATTGCTGAATCATGCTGATAAGTTTGTGCAAATTATTGCTGATGATAACAAACATTATGGCATGCGTAGCAACAACATATTATTTGCTCACCATGTAGAAATTACTATAATAAGCGTTGTTTATTGCAATGAAAAATGTCCCAAAATGCTAATCCGAGGCTATCATGGTTTGTTTGTTTCTTAAAAGCAATTACAACTGTTTCTCAAAAAGAAAATTACAACTCCCTATTTGTTTTCTTCTATATCAGATAAGAATTACACATTGTTTTGAAATTCCTTAGTGAGATGAACTTTCATTATTATTTTAATCATTTCCAGTTGTGGATTTTAAGATTAAGCTGCTCACAAACAATTGGTGAGAAAAGATTGAAGCTTAGTATTTGGGACACAAGATTATTTTGAATTGTAATTCATATTAATCTTTGATTAATGATACTTCTAGAAGTGATAGTTTATGGTAACATGTAATATTTCTCTTCACAACTTTTGATGCATAAATAGATTGTTTGTACGTTAGACAATCTCTGCAGTAGAAATTGTTCATTACTCATCTCTCTCTCTCTCTCTCTCTCTCTCTCTCTCTCTCTCTCTCTCTCTCTATATATATATATATATATTAATAGGTCAAGCTTAGAGAAAATCCAATTACATTCTATTACTGAAGTCCAATTTTGCACCATGTATCCTAAATTATTTATTTTTAGAGAGTTTTATTTCTTAATTTTGGAGTCAAATGTGGGACCATATCAATAGTGACAAATTGCTATCACTGGACCAGTACTAATTACTCTCTTATTTGGTACAAAATCAAAGAACACTCACTTTCATGAAAAGAGAAAAACAATGATAAAGGAGAAATAGTTTCTTGGTTCCAATCTTGTAGATGGGGGAGGGTACTTGGGTTTTCTCTAAATTGTATTTGTTTTATAGTGAAACTCTCTCTCTTTCTCTCTCTCCTATTATTTTCTTTTGAAAATAAATTGCATAGAATACATAGTGACTGATACATCCACTAACATTAAAAATTCTAAACTTTATTGATGCTGAAGTGAGTTTAGTTGTTCTTGTGGTTGATGGGATCCTTGTTGAGCCAAACTGGTAGGGCTGGTTTTAATGGTGGTGGTGGGGTTGTGAAGGGGGTGTTAAATTATGTTTCTTTATTTGTTAAATTGGTAGTTGTGTGGTAGACTTGTTGAACTTGATTGCTTTGAATATCTCTTATATATATTGCGGATTGGGATTGATCAGGGGAGGTCAGCTCTGCTTACACTGGCTTTGCTAGTTTTGAGGGACTAATTACTTGAGAAAAGAAAATATAATTGTATTCGTTCATTTTAATATCTAATGCGAGTGGTTTAGGCATGAGTAAATATTTTATTAGCTTATGAGGCCATAAAAAAGTGTCTTCTTTCTTTGTGTATGTGTGTATATATATATATAATTGCTCATGGGTATTTGATGAATATGCTTTCAAATCTGATTAGGATGATATTTAAAAAAGAAAAAAGAAAAAGAAAAGATCTAGAAGGTTAGGCCTTGGGCACGCTCCTTAAAAAATTAGAATTAGAATGTGTCGTACTCCTTAAAAAAAGAGAGGATTAGAATGTTTATGCTTTGCATTCGACCTAATGGGCCATTAATCACCTTTAATTTATGTCAGATATGGACCCACATGGAGTGAGACCCTCTGTCCAACCTTTGTTGAGGAGGCAGCCTGTGCATCGTTCAAGTTTGCTTTGGGATGCTCCTTTGGTAGGCGAGGTATGCACTTGTCCAAAATCGTAGTGTAGTAGAAAGATTTTTCTTACTATGCACTTGTCCCTAGCATTGGCATTTAAGTTTGAAGCATATTTATTACGTGCTTAGTGAATGCTATTATTAATACAATGTTGCTCCGTTTGCAGGAAGTGCCAAGTGTACTGACTTGTCGTCACCGATTTATAAGTGTGCCAGAAGGTGGGTTAGATCCACGGATTGTTGCTTATATCGCAGATGCGGGGTTAGAGGAGCTACTTTGGGTCCCAAATATAGACCTTGACCATGCATTGATCACAGAGTCGGTGGAGAGATGGCGGCCGGAGACGCAGTCATTCCACTTGCCCTATGGTGAGATGACCATCACGTTACAAGAGATGGAGGTTATAATGGGGGTACTTGTAGATGGCTTGCCGGTGGTGGGATTTACCCATATGCATGATTGGGGTAAACTCTGTGCCGAATTGCTAGGGCATAGGCCACTGAACAGACAAGCCAGTGCTGGTAAGAACACTACAATGATGGAAGGGTCGAGGGTAAAAGCCAAATGGCTCGAGGAGCGGTTTAGCAACCCTCTCCTAACTGACGCCACTGAGGTGCTTGTGCAGTAGTATGCTCGGTTTTACATATTGGGGATGTTGGGTGGTATGCTGTTTATGGACGACTTTGGCGAATGGCTCTCAATTATGTTGGGTGGTATGCTATAATTTGTCTTGAAATTGATTCACATCAAAAGACAAAGCTAAGTTTGAAAGGAAAATCTAAATTGACAAAAATCTTTGGCAATGAATAAACAGAATGTGTCTTGTGATAAAATTACAACTCAATTTTTCTGGACATCCTTTTATTTAGTTCTTAAAGCTAAGAGATGCTAACAGTGATTCATACAAGAAAATACCAATGCCCTGACACCTAGAGTTTAGGTTGTCATGACATGTTGGACACTAGAACAAGCATCAATTGGTAGTTGTGTTCAATTATGTTTCTTTATTGTAGGAAACTTGTAAATTTACATAATTATACACAGATTGATTTAGGTCATTTTTAGGCAAAATTGTATAAATTCTACACATTATTTCTATTATACAATGACCGATGTGAATGCTTTTACTTATGAAATTTAACCCCTGGGGGCATGTAACTACTTTTTAATGGGAGCACTCTAAGGGCTCGTTTGGATTGAAGGGTGGAGGAGGGGGAGTGGAGGGGAGTAGAGTAGAGTTGATTGAAAATTGGCTAATTTTGAGCCAAATTTACTTCACTCTACTTTACTCCCCTCCCTCCCCCTTAATCCAAATGGTAACATTGCCACCTTGCAGTTCTTATCAACCAGATAATTTATGATTGTCTTCATAAGGGAGATATCATATTTTCAGAAATGGACCACCTTCACAAATCAACAAATGTTTTACATTATTTTTTGAATTCTTGGAGACCACAACTTAGTCCATCAACACACTTGAATTTGCTTTGGCATGTGACGCGTCGTTTCCTTGGTTTTGACTCTTTCGAAGACATAATTAGATGCCCAAAAATAAATGGTCCAGCCCATTGAATAGCTACAGCATCTAAAAAGGAATTTGCTCCATTTCTTTTTTGTTTCTTTTTGGATTGATTTTCGCTCTATTAGGTTCTAAAGATTTAGATTTAAATATTTAGAATCATATTTGCATTGTGTTGGAAAACCAAGAACAAAACATGTCTAAACTAGGTTTTTAGGCAATGCTTAAAGTGGTTGTTTCAAGGTTTAAGTCTAGCTGATAGTAGAAAAGGAAGTATGGTTCTGCCTTGCTCAACCGATCAAGAATTAGGCTCGACCAATTGAAAATCGCAGGTCCAGTTTTTTTTGCAGAATTTTTAAATAGGCCCAAGCCCACGAAAATGTTTAGGGTTTCATCTAAACTTCTTTACATATAAAAGGGAAACCCTAGCCATGTTTTGAAGAGTTCTGAGAAGACTTGTGTGTTACTCTTTGTGAGATCTGAGAGGTTTTGTACCTTCTAACTACACAAGAATCTACCGGAGCCAAAACTACAATCAAGCGTTGGTAGAATATAGTTTCTACATCAAGATCATTACTGATGGTGATCTGAAACCTTTGAGTGGGATCTCAAAGTCACAATCAAGGCGGCCTGCGTTGGTGTAAATCTAAGAAGAGAAGGAGTCCGTGGATTTGGAGCTTGCACGTGGTCATGTTAGTAAGTTACTACTGGAGGTAGTAATAGATTTAGGGATAAATCTAATTGTAAGAACTTCAATTCTCTTATAGTGGATTTAGTTACCTTGAGGATAGCTAGGTCAAATCCTCCTGAAGTTTTTACCTTGAAACGATTCATTTCATCGGTTTTCTTGGGTAATCATATTGTGGTGTTATTTACCTTTTTGCATCTTTGCGTGATATGATTTATTTGTGCTTAACCTAGATCTGAATAATTAATCTAAGTAATCACTTGGTTAATATATTAGGTTAAAAAATCTGGTTTAAGGGGTCTAAATGAACAAACATGCTCCATTTCAACTGGGCTTTCATCTCCTTCTATTAATGAGTGTGAGCATTCACAACGGTGTAGGCATGTAGCTAAGGCCTTGTTGGATGGTGAGTGAGTGATATCCCATCATTCATCACTCATAACTCTAAACTTATCACCCAATAACTCATAATTGTAACTTAAAAAATACCCAAGAGCCAAGGCTAGTTCCTTTTGGCTCAAAATCTCAGTGGAATTTTCACTTTCAAAACTCAAAATTTGGCACTTTAGGTGGGACCCATGTGCTGAATCACTCACTGACACACAATTAGGCGAGCTGCACAAGACTCTCATTTCTTTTATTTTATTTTTTGGAAGAAATACTATTTTCATCCCTACATTTTCACCCAATTTCCACTTTGGTCCCTACTTTTTATTTTTACCGATTTTAGTCCCTAAAATAAAAAACCGTTCCATTTTGGTCCTTATCGTCATCTCACTAATGGAAAATAGCCTACATGGCAAACGGAATACACAACTTAGCATTTTAAATATTAAAAAAAGCCACATCATTATTTTTCCTTTTCTTTAATTATTTCAAAATAAAATAAAATTTTAGTTATATTTAATTATTTAAATAATAATTGTTCTTCATGTTCTTCCCCCAGGAACATGGTTGCCTAGAAAATTAAAAACTAAAAATTTTCTTCTCTTTTCTTGCATTTTCTTAGCATCCAAACAGGCAAAAACACATAAAAACCATGATCAAACTTAGATATTCTAATACAATCAACTAACAAAACCCAAAACACTTAATCAAAAAAAAAAAAAAAACCCCAAAACACGGTCAGATAAAAAAAACAATACCAAAAATACCAAAACCCAAAGCGAATCCTCATCAATAAAATACACCAAAAAAATCATGAGCTGGTCAGATCAAACCACGGTGACTATGCATTAGGCTTCACTACCAATTTGGGATTAGAGAGATAGAGAAGATGAGATTTCGGTTAAGGTGGGTTTCGGCCATGGGTCTTTAACCTTGGGGTTTCGGCCATGGGTCTTCAGCCATGGATTTAGAGAAGATGAACACAAAATTTAAAACCCAAAAAATTTGAACCTTAGAGCTGAAACCCAGAATTAGAATTCATGCCAACATTGTTGACAAACGTAGATAAAATTGATAAATTAAACATGAACACAAACATTTTAACAAGAACACAAACCTAAACAAATTATAACCTAAAAAAATTCAATTCAAACCCAGTTTCAAAAAATTAAATCCAAAATTAGAATGGCCGAAACACAAAACTCAAAACCATATTTCAAGCCCCCACACCACCAAAGCATTAAACACAAAAATCAAACCTAGATTTTTGGCTCCCAAACATTAAATCTTTGGCCACCAAACACAAAACTCAAAACCCAAATTTTCTTATTTTTTGAAAAACCAATCACAAACCTCAGATCCAAACCTTAGAGTCGAAACCAAACCACCTGCAACCTCAAATTCAAAACTATCAAATCAAAATGAAATCAACCACAGGCCTGACACTAAAACCACCTCCTCTCTTAGCCGCTGTTGCTTCCTTCTTGCTCTGTTTGCCTAGGATGCGGGTTTGAGAGGGCGAGGTAGAGAAGGTGAATAACTTTTGGCCATGGTTGGGATTGGCTCAATGAGAGTGAGAAAGGAAAAGAGGATGGTTGGGATTGGGCTATGTAAGAGAGGAAAAGAGAGACTGCGAGAGGATGGGATTGTGTGTGTTTAATGAAAAGGAGAGGATGAAAAGGAGACTGAAATGGAAAATGTTATTCTTGTATTCAAATCTGGGTTGGTATTTTTGTTGTTCTTGTTCAAGATACATTTAGATGTCAATTTATGTGATTTTTGGTTTTTAATTTTGTTTTTAATTTTTTTAATTAGCTAAAATTGATAAATTAATTTTTTAAATTTAGATGCTGATGTGACTTTTTTTAATGCCAAATAACTTTTTTTTTTTATTATTTTAATGGTCATGTCAGCTTTTATTGTGCCAATAGTGCACTCCATTTGTCACGTAGGCTATTTTCCATTAGTGAGATGATGGTAGGGACTAAAACGGAGTAGTTTTTGATTTTGGGGACTAAACGCGGTAAAAATAAAAAGTAGGGACCAAAGTGGGAATAGAGTGAAAATATAGGGACGAAAATAGTATTTCCGCCTTATTTTTTCTTTTCATTTTTCCTCTAATCTTTCTTCACTCTCCTTCTCCTCTTTTCTTTTTCTTTTTTTCCTCACTCCACACTGGCCATATAACTAAAAATTTCCCCCCTCTCTCCTTCGCCTCTCTCCTCTCTAAGGATTCATTGAATCAGGCAAATCAAGGGGTGCAACGGCTGAGCTCGGGACAACGCATTCCACTGAAGAATCTACACATTAGTATCTTTCTCCATCTTTATCACTTTCGCTCTCTCTCTCTCTCTCTCTCTCTCTCTCCATTTCTCATTATGGCTATATATCCCTCTCTCTAATTTTTGATTTAGGAAATTCGTGGGTATATAGACAGTGTTGTGTTATTCAATATTGGGTTCCTGTTTATGGGTTTGATGCTTTTATTTTCCCCTTTGGTTCCTTGATTCTCCAATTTGATGGGTTCCAATTTTTTGCTCAGCACTGTTCATAGATGGGATGGGGAGAGAGAGCAGATTGGTATGGGGAGAAGAGAGCAGATGGGTATGAAGAAAGAGGAGAGCTATTTTGGTGGAGAAGAGAGGAAGAAAACAAACATAAAGAAGAGTTTATTCTAGTATGGAGATGAGGAGCAGTTGGGTGCATTGAAATGGGCTAGCATGGATTTGATTATAAACAGATAGTGGGTCCCATGGATTTAGTGTATTTACAATATTGCCATCAAAACTCATATCTCATCATGTGAAAACACCATTTTTTTTTTCATTCTCACTAACTCATAACTCAATTTGGTGAGATATGAGTGATGGAAACAGAAAATGGAAACTCATCCAAACAAGGGCTGCAATTGTGGGACCCATAGATTTTGAGTGACCATAGATTTTGGCACTTCATTTAAATATTCTTTCTTTTATTTAAAAAAAAAAATTCTTACTCTCTCCTTATTTTCTGTTTTCTTCTCTGTCCTTTTTTCTTCTCACCCATACACACTGCCACCATCTCTTTCTCTTCTCTACCACCAACCACCACCACCAGTTAAAAAAAAAAAAGTATAAACAAGAACTCACAACCCACTGCCAGCCATCACCACCACGATTGGAAAAAAAAAAAGAAAAAAAAAGAAAGAAAACCCATAAAACTTCAACCACAAATAAGAACCTAGTAACCCGCAATAAACTACCCACCACCACCACCACCAAAAAAAAAAAAAAAAAAAAAAAACCCCACAAAACTCATCACAACCACACCCTCAACTGGCCACAAAACCCACTACAAAAAAAAAAAAAAAAAATAGAAGACACAACCCAAACAAAACCACAGTCGCAATCATAGCCACCACCACATCTACAACTAACCATAAAACCCATCACACAAGAAAAGAGAGAGACAAGAGGAAAAATCAGATTTTAGTTTGAGGAGAAGAAGAAAAGAGGAGTTTTGGAGAAAAAAAAAAAATGAAGAAGAAGAAGATAAAAGAAAGAGAGAGAAGTGACTGGGATTTGAGTCTGAGGAGAAGAAAAGAGGAGAAAAAAAAAAAAGATAAAAAAAGATAAAAGAAAGAGAGAGAAGCAGTTGGGAAAGAAGAGAAAGAATGGGAATAAAATATGTATATATTTTTTTTATAACTTTGTAGCTACAATAAACTATCAAAGATGGTAGTTTACTGTAGCTTAAATGCCAAAATTTTTAACATTAGCATCACCACCACAACATTTTATTTTTTTTTTTATTTTATTTTATTTTTTTTGTTTTGGTGCTAAAATAGCAATTTAGCTTTTCGGCACCACCATTGTGAGTGCTTTGACACAACAAAAAATTACAATATTCTCAGTTTTTTTAAAGGAAAATTTTTAATTTATATTGTACTATTAATGTGAAATTTACATTTTTGTCAAATAATAGTGTACAATATTATACACTTTTATGCAAATATGTATAATACTCTGTACTTTTTGCAAATGTGTAAAATGTTGTACACTTTATGCAAATATGTATAATATTATACACTTTTATGCAAAATGTATAATACTGTACAATGTAAATCTTACCTTAATAGTACAATTTATACATATAATTGTCTATTTTTTCAATATATTTAGAAATATTATGAACTTTTTTTTTTGGGTGTGTTTTTAGCATGACTCGTTTATGGAGTAATAGGAGAATTCTAGAGATAACTCAAGTCTCAAAAGTTGATATGATGAACACTTCTTCTTGAAATATAATGAACATACATTTAAGATAATAATCCACAAAAATAGGAATGGAACTGGGATTTTGATTGAGGGGGGCGGAACATGAATAGATTTTAGTAATGGAAAATGCAAATTACCGTCCATTTGGCACTAACAAACTATCAATGCGCGCAATTGGAAAAATGCTAAAACTACTAGAAAATTTTTAACAAAAACTTTACAAATCGATGCGGTAATTAATGTAATTAGTGTCATTTCAACAAAATAATAAATTAGTATTTATATTAATTTTTGTAATTGATGACACATCAATTTACAAGACTTATATAGTAAAATTTGTATTATACCTAATATTACTGATTCAATTAGGAGAATGAATGAGAGTTGAGAGAGGGTTGAGGGCTCTCGACTAAGAGAGAATTGTTTAAAAACAAAGGGAGTCAATTTCGTACGATGACTGTTTCGGTTTGGTTGAGGGAATAATATGTTTGGGTATCAATCAAATACCATTTCAGGTTTATTTATAACAATGGTTTATTATAAACTTTTTTTTTTTTTGGAACTATTATATAATTTTTAAGAGTTTTTAAAATTGATATATCTTATCAATAAAAAAAAATGATATAACCAATAATAACAATTATTATATCATAATAACATGTTCCTTTGTAAACGTTTATGACAAGATATATTGAAAAAAGAAAAAAAAATGCAAGAAGGTAGAGGTTAAAATCTTAGCACGTGTCTTAATGGTGGTGGTATCAAAGCTATAAAAGACAATGTGTGAAGGGTTATAAAAATCACTTTCATCATTTATTGTGCTCACGTGAGATAAACAGATAAAACAAGAAATGGAAATTAAGAGGACAAAACCAAATATATTGAACAAAAAAAGAAAAGGAATAAGAAGAAGAAAGAAGAAGACGAAGCAGACTGAGAAAGAAGAAGAAGCCGGGGAAAAAATTGGCTTTTGCTCCTTTCAAAAAAACAATCCAGCATTTTGCCCTCTTTCCCAAAATAATTAGGGAAATGCCCATCTTTTGAAACTCTATTTTCTCAAAATTGAGTTAAACCCTATAGTGACATTTTTAAGGATCCTATAGTGACGTTTTAAGGACCTATAGTGGCTTTTTGTAATCCGATTTCCATGAAGTCGAGTTATAGGTAAAAAAAAAGAAAAAAAAATGCATGTAACTTGACTTCATGGAGATCGGATTACAAAACGCCACTATAGGTCTTTAAAACGTCACTATAGGCTCCTTAAAACGCCACTATAGGGCTTCAGAATTTTTTTTTTTTTTTTTTTTTTTTTATAACTCGATTTTGAGAAAATCGAGTTTCAAAAGAGGGGTATTTCCTTAATTAGTTTGGGAAAGAGGGCAAAATGCTAGATTTTTTTTTTTGAAAGGGGCATTTGCCCATTTTCTCCAAGAAGCCGGCCACATATTTGTATAAGAGGCAGCTAGGTAAAGGGTAGTCTAATGAATTTTTGTATGCTAAAGTTTTTTTTCTCAAACCCTGGGGGGAACATGGCCGCCTCTTCCCCCAAGGTAGTTCTGTCACTGTTGAAAAATGAAGAGTCAATCTTGAGTAATTATTTTCCTATACCTTATCAACAAATGGCTACTATTGCAATATTGCATGGGTCCATGCTTAAAACGGCACAGGATCAATGAGTATTGAAGTTACGAAATCTTTGATCAAGCGTAATTCCAGCATGTGTATTGTCACACCCCAAACCCAAAAGAGTCCAAAGCGTGAGAGAAGAACCATTAAGAGCGAGAATGTAGGAGTTTTTTTTTTTCCTCGGCACATGATAAGAATAAATAACCATACTAAAATCGCCATATTACAAGTCAGAACTCTATAACACATTTACAAAAAATAACTCAAATCATGTGCCTCCAAATAATACATGAATATATTTCAAAGTTCCAAATGGATAACACAAAACCATAATCCCTTGTAGAATACACAACCTCAACATTGAAGTTAGGCCTACAATGCCTAAGGCTAACAAACCTCAAGTATCCAACCTCCAATAGAATTAATTATGATCTCGTGAAACTTTGCAAGATTGAGTCATCAACCATTTATGGCCCAAGTCTCCCAATTTAACATAGCATTCCAATCACCACCAATAAATTAAGCTCTATGCCTGACGTGTAGCTAATTTATCTATAAAACTGTTGGAGATTGAAATGAGCTAAAACCCAATAAGTAGCATGATTAATGGGGTGGGGGAAATGCAAGTCTCTTGATAATGGGTATTTTACAAAACATGTTATTCTTTGGGAATTTTAATGAAAATCCAGCAAATCCATTTCCATTGGTAAAATGACAAGAATGATTTAAACGATGTAGCACCAAGCTTTCTCAAAATATTTTAACATGAAACTACATACTATTTACTGTGAGCTATCAAAACACCATTCAAAAACCTGAAAATCCAACCTAAGGCCACATGACAGCGCCGTCACAAAGACGGAACTCATTCGCCATCATAAAGATGAAACTCATCGTCGACACACAATCAGAACTAATTTGTTGTCACAAAGCCAGAACTCAATGCCGTCACAAAGACGGAACTAATATGCCATCACAAAGACGGAGCTCATCGCCGTCACAAAGACGGAACTCATATGCCATCACAAAGACGGGTGCTAAGATTCCAATGTCACATAAACTATAGTATCTAGCTAGGTAATCATCGGGTAATCACACGTCACAACACAGGGTAAAGCATAAAGAGCTCACATATTACATGAATTCAAAACACAGTTCATTTTTAAGTAGTTTCAAAAAACCTTTTAATATCCAAAGATATTCACAAGCTTCTCAAAGCCTTCAAACTCATTTCTTGTCAAAAAGATTTTGTATCAACTCTCCCAATTATCAAAGTATCTTTAAATTTTGCGAATAATTCAATAAATCCATAAAATCCATTCTCAAGAATTTAATCAAAGATGCTTTTCTTTCCCATGCCAAATATTCATGCATCTCCCAATATGCAATATTAAACATGATGCACTTTTTATAAATAGTCATATATATTAAGGTTACAACACAATAGTTTTTAGAAAGATATAGTTCCACAAATAATTTTCCAAAATGTGTTTAACCCAAAAACAACGTTTATGCAACATAGTTATTTTCCAAAAATCCCATTAACAGCTACTTACGGAAAGCCAACCAATTCTACCTCAACCAAGCATCACAAAATCAACTAATCCAGTCACTAGGTCCATCACCAAGAATATTAGAACCTAGAAACACAATGATCAAACCTATCAATAACAAGGTCTTTCACAAAGTACCATCACACTTATCTCCATAAATTGTAACGATACCCTAAAATCAAACCAAAGGCCCTAAAGTCTAGCTTACCCGTCCTAAGACAAGTTCCCTTCCCAAGCAGGAACCAAACAAGCATCCAAAAAACTCATAGTGCTAACACAACCAAAACATTTTAAATTCATTACCGTAATAATGTGCATCATAAGATAAATAGCATACTCATGAAAATCTTTGGGTACTAAATAATATATTTAAGCTAAGATAAGATCAACCAAGGTTTGTGATTAATTCCACAATTTCTCAGCGTTTTAGTTTTGCTTTCAGATTTAGTACGTAGCAGGGCAGCCATTTTGTAAAAATATTTTGGTCAATGAAAATTTATCCGATTAATTCAAAACTTTAAGGGAACATTCCCCTATATGTATACAATGTACCACAGAAAATTCAGTCCAAAATGATTTTTCTGTAATTTATTAAAAATCATGCATTGTGGCTGACTCAAATCTGTCATGACAGCTTTAGAAAATTGCTATAGTTGTAAGACTAGCCCAAATTATTTGAGAATTTACTGACATTAAAACCACCAGATTTAAAGCATATTAAAAACAATGAATCAAACCCAAAATCTCATATAAACAACTAATGAAACACTAGGTATGCAAAGGCACATGCTCACACTCCACTTTCAGAAATTCAAAGTTAACACTTCACTCACACTCACATTTGCCAAAGTCATTTAAATGCAAAGAAACACACTTCCAAAAAATCAACCCCAAACTTCCACAAAATCAACTCATATGATTTGCTTAAGGAACCCAAATTTTTAATCATGAAGAAACCCCAAATGATCATCAATTGTAAAAGCCCTTAACCATTTAACAAATAAATCCACCAAATCAAAAGTCCATGTACTCAATCACATGTATACCACTCATGTAGCTTAGATTAGAAAGAAATCTTACAAAAACTTGAAAAGCTACCAAACAATTAAGAGTTTTACCTTTAAAGTTTGAGAGAATGGAGTGTATGGGGTTTCTAATGGAGTTCTCTGGTGAAATCCGCCAAAAGTGGTGGTGGATGGCTAGTTTACCGGTGATGGAGTGAGAGAAATAGAGGGAGCTAGAGTGTGTATGTTTGTGGGCTTTGGTGGGTGGGTGAGATAGAAAGATAGAGAAATAGAGAGAAGGGGCATACATATGGTGATAAGAGAAAGGGGGTGTGTTGATGGGAGCATTGTGTACTACTTGTTCCAAAATATCTTGGGATCAAATTTACAACTTTACCTTTAAAGTTTTTCTCATATTTAAATTGGCCCATTCTAAAATTAACTAAATACTAGCACATGCCCAAATATTCAAAACTCCTCCATAAAATAGTTAACCACACTGATTAAAAAATAAAGTCCAATTTAGATATTATTCTCATTGGAAAAATTGCTTTAAAAAATATTTGGGGTGTTACATGTATAGCCATCTTTGTCCTTGTATACAACATCAATCACATGTGCAAGATTGAGAATTCACGTTAGAATTGGCGCGGGGACAATTGTTGGGTAAAGGCACTCTTTGTTGATGTCCTCCCATGCATCTTTAACTCGTTCTTGAAACTCATCGATTGCTTCTTCTTCTGTACCACCATGTTGTGCCAGTAACATCCCACAGCCGACGCAACGTGACCTCTCATTTGCTCAAACTACAAAAGTATTCAATCATTATGTTAGAATGACAAACATTGAAGTAATCGAATTAGACTTTCAACTACAGCTATTATTGTACATAAATAACACATAACACCTTATGTGAGACTTAGCAATTTTCGTAATACTTAGTAATACAACAATTTTCATAATCAATAATACTTAGTAATACAAACTAAATCTTTAAAACTAATAGAGCATGGCAAAGCAGGGCTAAAAAGTTTAAACTCATCCTCATCCCACTCTAGAGTACGGAAATTTTTTTTTTGCCCCATTCCTACCCTTCTATCTTTGTGAGGTGGGAAAAACTCGCACGCAGAAAAGCGGGATGGAGAGGTCAAGGTGGGGTAGGAAAAAAATTGTCATCTCTACTTGAGAGGAATGTTTGACTGTTGGTTAACATGATGTCCCAATACAGAGGTTAAACATTCCTTTCAAAATCAGCACTAGAGCCTAACACTAGTTTTTAATATTCAAACTATTTGGCGAGGGAAATTTTTGTTGCCAAGACATTTGGCATCGTTAGAACTTTTATTGGCATGTCTCTTAGATGATAAAATCAAGGATTTAGTGACGAAAATTTTTGTCACCGTAAACCTTGTTTGTGGGCAATTGGTAATCCACACTTCCTCGTCTATGATAAAATGTTGATTGGCAGTTTGACTTTTTGGCTCTAGTTTTGAATTTTGAGGATTTTTTCACTTGATATTCTAATTATTTTGAGAATAGTTACAAGTTTTAAGTCAATTTTTAAACCTTTTAGTAATTGGATATATTTTTTTTTATAAGAAAATTATTATTATTATTATTTTGATAATTACATTCTCTCCTCCTTTGAGGTTTGGGAGAATGACATTCCACCCTAAACTTAAAGAGAAAAAATGCACCCCTCCCTTAAGATTTGAAGAAATTACCACACTCTCTCGTCCCCCCCCCCCCCCCCCCCCTTCTCAATTTTGTTTATATTAATAATGAAATATTAAATTTTTATAAAAATCTCGTTACAAAAGTTTAACCATGGTTAGTAAAAAAAACCTGATCAATTTAGAATAAAAATGCAAAATTTGTCAAGCACTAAACACATTTTCAATGGCAAATCTCTCCATAACCCGTTGAAAAAAGAAAAAGAAAAAGAAGAAGAAGTAAAATTCACACTTAATACTTTAAAATACACTTTAATTAAAATTTTAAAATAATGAATTTTAATTATTAAATAACATAATTTTGGAAATCTACCCTTACGCAAAGAGCAAGCTAGTACATAACATTTTTAATATTAATTGAACAAAGTTTGGTCAATTGGATGTCAATGGGGGAAGTGTTTTTTCCTTCAAGTTTGGGGCGGAGTGTCATTTCGCCAAACCTTAAGGGAGGGGAGTATAATTATCCTTTTTTTTTCTTTGAAGATAGTTTCAACTTATGACGTCTGCTTCTAATAATAGCTCTTTAATATCATATTAAGTCATCAATCGATTTTTGGTATAAGTAGGGATTGAATACCAATTGGTTTTTAGTAATTGGATTTAATCATAGGATATTTAGGATAATTAAATTCAAATTAATCATCTCTCTTACATTATGGCTGATAAAAATTCAAAAATCATAATTATCTCTTAGAATTTATCCAATACTTTTGATCACATTGCTGTCCTAAAATTTAAACCAATGAGATTTTATAATGGAATTAATTTTAATTAATCCAATAATGGTCCAATCAAAAGAAATTTATCATAATAGAATGCTTTAGGTTTTAATTTGCAAGAATGTATATTAAACATTAAGTCATAATGTGGTTGATCTTTTGATTGGTTGTTTCAATAGTTGAACCCAGTAGATCATTTTGATCATTGTGAAGTTTGATATACTTTGGAATTGATTTTATAATCATTTTTAAATAATGTTTTACTATTTCATGATGTAGAGCAAAGATAGAGAGGAAGGAAGATGCAAACACAAAGACAACACGCGATGTGTTATCGAAGAGGAAACCGAAGTCCTCAGCGAAAAACCTCTTCGCCGCCCTCCAAGCGGTAAACAATCCACTAGAAAATACAGTTGGGATACAAGGACAGCAATAGACCCTCCAAGCCTAATCTACCCAGTGCACCTAAGCCCTCCAAGCTTCTTGCTCCAACGAGGTTGCGCCGAACCTTTTTCTTTTCTAGCTTCCCGGATTCCGCTACTAGACCGTAGCATCAACCAATGAAGATTGGTTCCTTCCTAACTGCTTCCCAGAAATCCAAACAACTGTCTCACAGTGATGATGATGGTGAGAACCAGGTTTGGTATAATGCCTCTCAAGGATTTGACAATGGAGAGAAAGAGAGTTGAGGAATTTGAAGAGACTCTAAGGTAGAGATTGTAGGTGAAACAATCTGGTTTTTCTTTAGGGTTTCTCTCTCAAAATTCTCTCTGGAAGCTCTCTTTCAATTGTGGGTAAAAGGGGTATTTATACTGGAGTGGGAGAGGAATGTGAAACGTCAGGTTTTACAAAACAGGGGTGGCTCGCGGCTTGACCTCGTGGCTTGACTAAGTCGCGAGATCCAGTCGCGAGTTAACCGTATGGCCAGTTGTCCTGTTTTGTCCTGTAGTGCTCCAGCTAGCATGACTGTTCATCTTCCAGCATGCTTGGCACGTGTGCTGCTTCTGGCGGCTTGCAGCTACGAGTCACCCGCGAGTCCCAGCCGCGAGTCTCTGTTTTCTTGCACACTCTTGAGCAATCTTCACTCTATCTCACTCACTACCCTTACAACAAACCCACCTAAATACAGGGTTACTAAATGCTGAATTACAAGAAAATTTGGCACGGAATAAAGCCAATTAGATGGTTGAATAAATTCAACCTTACAATCTCCCCCTTTGGCTATTCCGTGACAAAACCCTAAAACAGACTCTAGACTTAACATGTGAGTTGGGAACAGTTGAACAAAACTCACTCACACCTAACTCTAGAAGCTGTGAAGCACTTGAATCATATGAACATAATACTCCTGAAACACAACAATACACCATGATCATTGTAAGCAGAAAATTATAAATGCATATGAAACAGGCAATATGTGATCAAGCAAAGATGGAGTTAATAAACAAACCATGGCTTGATCAACCAAGTGAACACCACAAGGTAGTGATCACAGTGCTCATTCACACTTGGAATGAACATAAGGACATACAAGTTAACAAGCACAAGGCAAGACACTTGTATGCTCAACACTCAACCAATGCATAACACACAAGGCATATGCATCTAGGAACAATCCTACAAGGGCACAAGAGTGACAGTACATAAACCAAAATGCAAAACATTTAGATTAAAGTACTGATTTCAACATAGCATAAAGGCTGCATTAAGCAAGGTACATACCATAAAGCCTGCAAACTATGCATAAAACATTAATCCTAAAAGCTTACAAAAGCACATGGGTACAAACACAAAAACATCCTGAATAACAGTTTACAAAACACAATATATCAACTTAAAGAGAAAATTGAAACTGAAGAAGAATGTAAAGACACTCCCCCTTAGGTAATATCCTCCCCCTCTGATCATGCCTATCACTCCCCCTTTTTGTCATGGAATAGGCTAGTCATCCTCTTCCAGCTTTCTCTGAATTTGATCCAATTGAGTTTGAAGAGAAGTAAACTTCATATCCCATCGAGTGCTTTGATGGTGTAGAGAAGCTGTGAGTCCAGACATCTTTGTATTCAACTCGTGGACAGAGGATACAATGCGATCAAGTTTCTCATCTAGGGAGAGAGTGCTAAACTGAGAGTCACTGTGAGATGTAGAAGTTTCTGGTTTGGCTCTCTTCCAACTATGTCCAATGCTTGCATTGAATGTACGCATGTTGATTGGACTTGGTTTGGAGATAGGAGATTCATCAGCCGTTGGATAAATTCCCTTGAGCTTCAAGATCCGTGAAATGAGACTGCAGAAAGGAACGCATATCCGAGACTCAGTTCGAAGAACCGTTTTGCGCAGAACATGAAAGATATGAGCACAGATGTCTATTTCCACATCAGAGATTAGATCATGAAGAAACAAAGCACGTCTGAGGTTCATATACCCAGTGCTTGATAAAGGGTAAAAATTGTGAAACATCACAATTGTAAGCACTCTCAGTTTTGGAGAAAGAGAGGAAACACTGATGGATTTGCCATTGGGTGAGAACTCCAAGTCTTGACCAAGACTTTCTTTGAGAAGCTCCTCATCAGGACAGAGATCATCATAAACTGGTGAATGTCGGAAAATGGGTCTGTTGATGTGAAGAATTTCTGCCAAATATGTAGGAGAGACAGAAAAACTCTTTTTCCGAACCCAGCACTTAAGTTCATCTCCTTCCACAATTGCGTTAGCATAAAATTCTTTTACCAACTCTTCATACGCGTCATCCGGATCAGAGAGAAGGTAATTCCAATCCTTGTGAGCAAACCATTTCTGAATGTCAGTGTCATGAAGTGAGGACTGATCCAAAGCTCTTTCTAGTAATGGTGTGGCATGTAGAAAGAAATTCTCATAAGACTGATAGGCTGCATATGATCTGAACTTGTTGGGATCGAATCTCTTTGATGAAGAGCGAGTCCCTTTTGGTTGAGGTGGGTAATCATCAACATCAATTACTGGTTCCTTCCCTTTGGAACTACCTCCTTTCACAGCAGCTTTCTTGAATGGTGACATGACCAGTCTGCATTATGAACAAGGGAAATGACAGAACACAATCCAACAGACTATATTAGCAGTGGGTTAGTGAAAATTTAGGGACAATGAAGAAACCCTAATAGCTGGATGAAAATGGTCAGAAAATAGCAATGAGGGACACAAATGGCCCAAATTGAACTACACAGTATAGGGAGTCCAAATAGAACCACATAATCAGCTGAAAAAGGACCCACATTCAACAACACATCAACAGGATACCACACAGGTTCATAGTGAAACACGACATCAACAGCAGATCAGACAAAAATAGCTAACCCTAGCTAAGCACATGATGAAGAACACAACCACCAAAATAAACTAGCTCAAAAACAGAAACACAAGCTTCCATAAGCTAACCATGGACAAAGAGTAATAGTTGAGCTAAAAACGCATCACAAAATCACAATCAAATGTGAATAATCCAGAGGGAAAACCATAACAACAAGTAAAATAGAGTTCAAGACAGAAAAACCATACCTATTAGTCGACGATTTTGAGCTGAAAAGAGGCAAATAATGGAGATAAAAAATGGAGGCACAGTGTGAATGGGTAAAAGCAGATGAGAAAGACAATGAACAGTCACAAAAAGATCGAGGGAAAAACAAAAAGTTTAAAAACTGCCCCTGTATGTCCAAAACATGCGATTTTCGCGACTGAAACGAGTCGCCAAAAAAATCGCCAGATCAAGCCGCCAAAACACTCAAGGACAAAAATTTGAAAAATTTTTCTAAGTGTTTTTCGCGACTGGAAGGTCTACCCGCGAGTGAGTCACGAGCTGAGCCGCGAAAATCTCTGAGTAAACCATGTGACTGGACCTTCCACTCGTGAACAAGTCACCAAAAAAATACCCGCGAAGACGCGACTGAGGCACGCGACTTGACATACCCGCGACTGAGCCGCCAAAACAGGGCAAAAACTGGATTTTTGAAATTTTCAGATTTTTCAAACAAAATACTTTCCAAAAATACCTAAAACACTCAAAAATCTTTTTGTGCTTGAATTAACAAAGATTGAGCATGTGAAAACACATTTCATCAAGTACAATCACACAAATGAATATGGCATTTATTGAACATAAACTTGTGTGTTGTGTGTGGATATCAACAATGAGATAGTCCTTCGTCTAATGTGAAGCTTCAATGATCGATTCAACCAAGGCATACACAATTAGCACTAGATCATGTGACCTATCTCAATTATAGAAATATGTGTATATGACCTCCCACAAAACTTGATAACATGACTTGGAGCTTTACATTTTACTCCACTTTTAATCATAACATTTGATCTTTTTGATCTTTTGAGGCAATCACCTCTCATTGTGAGAGTGATATTTGACATTTCACTTTAATGAACAAGCCTTTGGCTTTTTGAATAAACATTCACTTTAATATAAGGTCGCTTACCCTTTTTCCTAGTCGAATACTAGAATGTGCGACAGGCTTTTGCAGCTCAATATCTCTTTTCATTTGGAGATTTACATTTGGTGAGTTCTTTTTAGCAAAACAAAAATAAAGAGTGGGAAGATATATAGACACAAGTCTATGCATGTCTCAAGATCAACATAACCATTCACTAATCATTCATGACAAGTTTGAAGATCTATTTACAACAATCACATAGATTTCAAGATTTTTCCCAAAGTGATATAAGTGCATGAAAACAAGCAATGCTCGAAAATGCACAAAGCCATTAGCACAAAGGTACAAGACAAAACAAGTTTTGAGACAAAACTCAACAAAGTCAATCAAGCTTTTTGATTTTCTAATTTTTTTTATGTGATTTTTGGATTTTTGACACAAGAAACAAAAAGATTGATAAAACAAATTTAAAAAAATTCACAAGTAGACAAGCAAACAACCAACATCAAAAACAGCAAGCAAACCAAACAAACATTGTCACAAAGCATAGGAAGTATTAATGCATGGACATGTTGTAATGCTTATGCATGAGTACCCTTTTTCACCCACACGTCACTTACGTTTGGGGTGATTTCCTTATAGGATTGGGTACGGGAGTTAGGGCTTTCAAACCTTCGTGAGAAGCTTTCCAAGCAGTTGGTGAATGCACCAATCATCTTCATCACGTTCATCATTCCGGGATCTCCATTTTGATCTCTAGATTGATCACCTGCCCAAATTCTCCTATCATTTCTGGGTCCTCCTGATCTTTGAGGAGTTGCACTGTTCTTTGCTCTCAGCTTTTGGCAATTTGGTCGAGTATGCCCTTGAAGTCCGCAATAATGGCACACATAAGTTCCTCTAGGACCTCTTTGTGGTCGTGGACGTGACTTGACACGAGATTCAGACCTGCCCACAGACTGATTACGGGGATTCAGCATCCGTTGGTTCACCACATTCTTCTTCTCCTCCACCTCGAGCTTCTCACCAGTAAGGTCAGCTACAACTGGATCTTTGGCCTTTACAAACTTCACTTCTTTAGTGACATTTCCAGATGAACTACTTCCTCCGGTATATCCCAATCCGGATTTGTCTGAAAAGCTCTTGTGAGATGATATAACATCATCTAGCTTCTTGGTGGTGACCCTCTCTATTTTAGCATTCGCTTGCACAACCTCATTCTCAAGAAATCTCACTTTTGTGTAAGCTTCAGACAACTCACCATTCAGTGTTTCTATCTCACATTTGACCTCCCTATATCGAATTAGGAGACTTTTGTAGTCCTCCTCAGCCTTCTTCATTTTTCTCACAGCAGCCTTGGCCACCCTTGTGTACTCACTCGACTTCTCCAAGAGTGAGTTATAATTCTCTTGAAGATTTGCTGTACTTTCATCTTCTTCAGCATCTGATTCTTCAACAATTCCTAGTGATTCATCATCACTATGTTCTCCAAGATCTCGTACAAGCAGATTCAACTCATCCGAAGACTCAACATGAGCAATAGTCATAAAAGCCGAATAGTTCCCTTCTCCATCACAGCTCTCTTCAGATTCTGAGTCAGACGAATCCGAGTCACTCAAGGTCGTGGCATACACTTTACCTTTCGATTTCAAATAATTCGGACATTCCTTCTTAAAGTGTCCATGTACGTTACATTCGAAACAAGTGACACCTTGTGTGGGTTGGGATTCTTTTCCATCTTTCCTTTTGAATTCCCTTTTCTCCCTTCCAGAACTTTGGAATTTTCTCTTATCATCAAATTTGCCATTATTTTTGAATTTCAAGAACTTTCTGAAATTTTTGACAAGGTAAGCAACATCTTTGTCAACCATATCTTCTCCCGATGAGTCTTGATCTTCCACCTTCTCATTAACGGTCTTTAGAGCAAGAGATTTACTCTTCCGTTAATTGGGCAACGACATCTCATAAGTCTGCAGAGAACCAACCAGCTCCTGTACTTTGATGTCATCAAGGTCCTTGCTCTCTTCAATTGCTGTCACTTTAGCACGAAAACTTTCCGGCAATGATCGAAGGATCTTCCTTACAATCTTTGAGTCCTCCGTTTTCTCCCCCAAGTTGAACTTACTAACCACCACCTCATTTAGCTTCCCATAGAAAGAGTCAAAAGACTCATCCTCACTCATTTTGAGCTCCTCAAACCGAGTGGTCAGCATTTGCAACTTGGTGTCTTTCACTTTCTTCGTGCCTTCATAGGTGGTTTCCAAAATCTCTCATGCTTCTTTGGCAACGGTAATATGAGAAATCCTGTGAAATTCATCTGGAGACACACCACAGAAAATAGCATTGAGTGCTTTACTGTTAGCATTAGATGCAGCAAGTGCTGCCTTATCCCATGTGGATTTGGCTGCCTCAGGTTTGGTCCAACCAATCTCAACAGCATCCCAAACGGATTCATCAATAGAACACAGAAAAGCTCTCATGCGAACCTTCCAAAAAGCATAATTACTACTATCAAAATATGGAGGTGCATTTAGGGATTGAGACCTATCCATCTCAAAAGGGAGTCAAGGATCACACAATGGTAATGAAACCAATAGCAGTGTACCCGCTCTGATACCAATTGAAAGTTCAAAAACGTGTACAAAACACCTTTGAACGTTTAGACCCCCAAAATACAACTTAACCAATTCAAGCAATATGTCAAACAACTTAACATATGCTATAATATGAAATTGGTTAAAAACTATCTAAGCCATAACAAAATAAAATCCACAGCAGATAATAAAAAGGCAAAGATAGAGAGGAAGGAAGATGCAAACACAAAGACAACACGCGATGTGTTATCGAAGAGGAAACCGAAGTCCTCGGCGAAAAACCTCTCCGCCGCCCTCCAAGCGGTAAGCAATCCACTAGAAAATACAGTTGGGATACAAGGACAGCAATAGACCCTCCAAGCCTAATCTACCCAGTGCACCTAAGCCCTCCAAGCTTCTTGCTCCAACGAGGTTGCGCCGAACCTTTTTCTTTTCTAGCTTCCCGGATTCCGCTACTAGACCGTAGCATCAACCAATGAAGATTGGTTCCTTCCTAATTGCTTCCCAGAAATCCAAACAACTGTCTCACAGTGATGATGATGGTGAGAACCAGGTTTGGTATAATGCCTCTCAAGGATTTGACAATGGAGAGGAAGAGAGTAGTGGAATTTGAAGAGACTCTAAGGTAAAGATTGTGGGTGAAACAATCTTGTTTTTCTTTAGGGTTTCTCTCTCAAAATTCTCTCTGGAAGCTCTCTTTCAATCGTGGGTAAAAGGGGTATTTATACTGGAGTGGGAGAGGAATGTGAAACGTCAGGTTTTACAAAACAGGGGTGGCTCGCGGCTTGACCTCGCGGCTTGACTAAGTCGCGAGATCCAGTCGCGAGTTAACCGTATGGCCAGTTGTCCTGTTTTGTCCTGTAGTGCTCCAGCTAGCATGACTGTTCATCTTCCAGCATGCTTGGCACGTGTGCTGCTTCTGGCGGCTTGCAGCTGCAAGTCACTCGCGAGTCCCAGCCGCGAGTCTCTGTTTTCTTGCACACTCTTGAGCAATCTTCACTTTATCTCACTCACTACCCTTACAACAAACCCACCTAAATACAGGGTTACTAAATGCTGAATTACAAGCAAATTTGGCACGGAATAAAGCCAATTAGATGGTTGAATAAATTCAACCTTACATATATTGCAAATGAAAATTGTAATAATTCACTATGAAAGTGATGATGGTTGAATTTATTTTATGAAATATCATCATCAAGTTTTATTTTATAAATTTTAAAACTACCAATTTCCTCTTTATGCATGTGTGGTACATATCTAATATCAAAGTAGACCCCCCCCCCCCCCCCCCCACACACACACACACAAAATTTGAAAAAAAAAAAAAAAAAAAAAGAGGAAGAGGAGTATATAACTATATATAGGTTACAGATTTGAGCAATTTTGCCCATATAAAATTAGACTTACCCCCCTCAACAAAATCTTTGACCCCTTTAAACAAAATGAAAAAAGCCTAAGAAACATTTACAAATCTAAAATGCCAAACAAAACAAATTAGTAAACCCGAAAAATTAGGCCAACAACAAAGACTAATAAAAAAGCTAAAGAAATTTGAGCACAATCAGCCAATCTACCAAAACATTAGACCAGCCCTTAAAAATTTTGAAACAAAACCAATCTGATCTCAAATCATTCCATCAAATTTCCCCCAAATGAAAAATCTCTAACCTAGAGAGAGACACTAGTATTGAGATGCGAGGCAGAGGGAATGAAGACTAAGACCAAAATGCAATAGTACCGCACGGCACGTCGAATCGTCGATGCCAAATTTGCTTCTGAGAGAGACCAAATCCCTCTCTCATCTTTGCTGAGGTGGAGGCAGAGCATATTTTCTCTTATTCTCTCTCTGTAACTGTCTTTCTCTCTTTAACTTTATTTTTTGCGGTTGCTAAATGTAGTCTCACTATTTCTATTACTTTAACTCTCTTTTACTGTTTGGAGTTTGTACCCATGTAATGGTGTTTTTTTATTTTTTATGAACTACCCATGCGCTGATTGGGTGATTTTGATACATGCGCTGATCAGGTGATTTTGTCTTTTTTGTTTTTATATCATATGCTTGTATGAATAAAGGAGCAACAATATCAATAAAAAAAATTCATCAAAAACAATACCAATAAAAAATGTTTTTTACTGTCTACAATTCTTACTATACAAAACTATGTCAAATATAAATTTTTTAACTGAGAGTGGCAAATGATACAATATAGATAAATAATTAATGGTTGTGCTTGTCTTTTAGTGTAATTTTTTTTTTAAAGTTGAGATGGTTTGAAATTTTAAGAGTTAGTTGTTGATATTTAATAAAGTTGGTTGATTGTAGTGTTGTGCTATGCATAGTATCATTTTTTACAAACAATTTTATGTATGTATTCAATTATAAATGATTTTTAAGATTTAAAAAACCTTTGAGTCTCCTTTTCTTAGATGATTACATTGTTAATACTTAATACTAAATGGAAGCTATTAGGAGTTTTATAATGATTTTTTTTTTTTTTTTTTTACTTCAACCCCTAACTTGAACTCCTGGCTTCGACGTCCCTGAGTGCTAGAATTCATTTTCACATCTTCTCGCCGGACTTATGCCATCGCATTCATTGAACTAGAATCTTGCACGTATCTAATATGAATAAGATAAGGAAGGTCTCTTTCTGTAGAGAATTTAGAGAGAATAGGTAGTCTCCCACATGGGCGGCGTTACTTCTATCATAGTTGGAAAAATCTAATGCAATGTATTCTCTGGAGAGAATAGGTCAATCTCCCATGCAACATGACTCCACAGCCAAATACATTTTGGATTAATATCACCCATCACTTTTATCATAGTTGTAAAAATCGCACGCAATGTTTTCATTTGATTAGATTTGTTGGCCCTAAGTGTACTCCAACTTGGAAAGTTGTTCAATCAGTCTTGAAGTCCACAACCACTGCAGTAATAGTCACCTATGAATTTTCAAATATTGGACATGTAGTCGCTGATTTTTCAAAGATTCTTTTTTTTTTTTTTTTTTTTTTTACCAACGAGTTTTCAAAGATTTGAATACATTATGAGCCTTTACTAAAATAAATAAATAAAAATTAAAAAAAAAAGTTATACAAGTCAACAATCACGACTTAAACACGGAAAGGAAATATCTGGGAAACAGAGAGAAGGTGTGTGAAAGGGAGAAAAAGTCAGAGAGAGAAGGAAAAATCTGGGAAACAGACAGAAAGTGTGAGAAAATCAAAGAGAGAGAAGATGAATCTAGAAATTGTATTGATAATACTGAATTACAAGCCTCAGTATTAAGTGAAACGGCGCATTTACTATTCTTCTTCTTCATGTTTGAGCTTCTTCTTCACAGACACAGTGGGCTTGGGCTTCTTCTTCACAGGCGCAGGACTGTGCTCAACAATGTACACACAAAAAAAAAAAAATGACAATATTGTTGATACCAATTGACGTAACAAGCTTGTATGATTCTCATAAAAGCATACTATTAATATCATTTTTTTTACTTATTATTAACAATTTATCCCATTAACGGATATCAATTTTGTATATAAATAATTTGTATATATAGACGTTCCCAAACATTATAGACATGCACGTGCTCACTCAATTGCCAATGATGGGATTTTTGTGTCGATAGATTTTGTTTCCCTGGTGGGGCCTGTGTTCGATCTTCCAACAAGTATGGGTATTACTCTTAGATCAAGAAAATGATATTCGGGGTTACTTATTGGATGTATGGTCGGGGTTGCTGATAGCATAGCATAGCCATAGCATTTAAATCCTACCAATTTTTTAAAAAGATTTCAATTGAACTCTTAGATTAATTTTTCTAACATCATCATCGATAATTTGATATAAAACAATGTAATTTTAATTCAAACTATGAGTTTTCCATGTTTGAAAGACTTTTTGATCAAAATCTATAGAGGCTTAAAAAGTAAACAAAAAATTAGCCTATTTTCCATTAAAACAAATGGTATTTGTATTGCCCTATGTTTTCATTTGGATTGGTAGAGGAATTCTGGTGATGAGTTTTGTTGGTGACAAAAAGAGATATTTGGATAACGAATTTGAACAATTCAGAAACAGTAAGATAAGAACACTTTAGATTTTGTGATTAAGGTTGTGTCTATTTTCATTAATGATTTTGAGAAGCTCACTAACATAGCGAGAGCTCTATGAGTAGTTGTTTTCTCTGTGGTTGAATTTGGAACAAGTTTGCTTATTGATTTATTTTTTGTTTATGGGTAAAAGAGAATACTCTACTAACAGAATAAAAGAAAAGGAAATGGAGCTTGTCATAGGAAGTATGGTCTATGGAAGTATGGATAAGAACAAGAGAAAGGAAGAAGATTGATTGGGGAGGATCTTACCATGAAAATGATGCAGAGTTACATCATCCTCAAAACTTTTGTCAGGAGGGCTTTACAAAAAGCTAGTCAATATATATTGCCTGCCAAGATTATTAAGGCACTGAAAATTCTAGATAGCGATATCTTTTGAATAATAAAATAGTAGTAAATTTTTTTTTTTCCAAATTATAATACCTAATGCTTGCTTTTAGTATTTTCTAGTAAACTTGTTGCAGAAAACAATGGGTGTATATTTGTTTTTTTCATATTACATCCGGTTTTTTTTTTTTTTTTTAAGGCAAATATTGTGAGAGAGGAGAGGTGAAATTCAAAACATAGATATAAAATACCATAGAAAAATGCCATTACACTTGGGAATTTTTTTTTTTTTTTTTAATGTAATTCAATAAATGCAACAAATTGACCTTGTTGGCCATTACTTCAAGATAGTAAAAGGCCATTGCTTGGGAAGGACGCCATTTGTTAGAGATATAACAACATTGAAGGATATGAATGAGGTTTGACGAGGGGGATGAGAATTGATGGGCAAACAACTTGTCAAAGAAAAGAAATTAGGGCTAGAAATACTTCCTCTTAGTATAAAATCTAGTAAACATGACATTTTCGTCAATTTATTATAAGTGTTTGTTAGTGAGACGTACAAAAAAAGCTAGTCAATTCAACACCACCGAGCTACCATAACATGATTTGTATTTTCTTATTTTACGCTCTCTTTGATAATTAGTCGTCCTTAATGCGTATGATGCAGAGTTCTTTTTATTTTATTTTATTAATTTAGTAGGAAAACCAAGATGAGATGTGGTGTTGACATGGAACCATGGGCATTAGAATGCCACGTATTAGGGTTTGAGAGAGATTTTTTTTTTTTTTCTTACTAATTCTCATTATTAAGAAATGAATAATGAGTGGTTTTTTGCTCACATAGAAGGCATTTTCAAATGTGGAGAACAAAAGCTAGATTTGAGACCTTCAATTTAATCAAACTCCTTAGACATAGAGAACAAACACATCTGGAAATAATCGATATGTAGGAAAAAAAATATTTAAAAAAAAAAAAAAAAACCTATCAATTCAATAAATTGACACCATAGAATAAGAAACAGATGAACACCTTCACAATTGTGTATGGAAAGAAATTTAAGTCAATACGACTAATAGCTCCTATGATTAAATTGTGAATACTCTACTAACAGAATATTTTTTAGTTCTATAAATAACGTTGAGCATGCCGATCCCTTATATGTAATAAAAAATTAGAAAAAAGAAATAAATATGAATTTTTTTGTATTTGTCCTTTTTGGGTTTTTCTTTTGTAATAAAATTAAAGTTTTATGTTAGTAGTAATGTCAGGGGAAATATGTTTTCTTTCTTAAACAAAATTTTTTCTTTCATTCATTTTCAAGTTGTTACATATAGCCCTATCAAAAAAAAAGTTGTTACATATAGCAAAATAAGTATTTTTTTTAATTTTTATTTAAGTATTCCGTGGGATGTTGGTTAGCGATTAGTTTTTTGATTTTTGATTTTTAAGTAAAAGAAAAAGATAGCATAGCCATATTTTGGTATCTAGTAGCATTTATTCTTACACGTGCGAGTGCATATCTAAGACTACATTGAATGTATATTCAGGGTGGAAAATTCTACACTTCATTATTGAATTGGCTTCTAATTAGATCCTTATTCGCTGCATATTAAAAATATCCTCCTTCCAGTGCCTATATATACCAGTGCTCAAGAGACAAGAATTTCATAAATAACAAATCCCATACCATTCAAAACTTAAAGTTGTTGTTGAACTAGGAAAAATATGTCCATGCAAGTCTCAGGGGCCACACCCCAAAATGGCAAACCAGATGTTATTCGCCGAACAGCAAATTTTCATCCGAGTGTTTGGGGAGACCGTTTTATCAATTACACTTCCGAGGACAAGGTAATATATATCATTTGTCTCGCTAGTTTGTAAAAATTATGTAATAAAATTTGTAAACATAATTTTTTTTTTCTCATTTGCGCTTCCAAGGACAAGGTAAATATTATCATTTTCCTCAGCGTGTTCATGTCCAACACGTATCAAATACACTAGAGACACTTCTGCTTGTGTGTTCTCATTTTGTAGAAAGATTTTTTTATTATTATTATTGAACTAATCGCTTACCTGTATTATGCACGGGAATCTACCTATTTGTGAGGTAGACTAAAATAATTTTATAAAATCTTAAATTAATTAAGATACTACAACATTGCATAATTTGCTCTTGTATGACTTCAATTTGTGTTATAATTTGATGAAGAAGTCATTGTTTGAACGTGCAGGGTGTTTTTGTCTTTTAGCAATCAACATTTTTCAAGTTTTGTTTGGGTCTGGGTGGAAAATGCATGGGCCCCACATAAAAATCTTCTTTCCCCCCTCCCAACCAAACAACACAAAAAATTCATTTTCTCTCCAAAATTTTCCATCTACCCTATTTCACCTCTAAACAAACACACCCTCAGTGTCAAGGTTCGTGTCCATGATCCATAGAATATGATTATTAACTTACATAATTTGTTGGTGCAGGAGATCCATGCCCGTAAAGTACGTGAAGTCGAAGAGCTGAAAGAAAAGGTAAGAAAGGAGCTCTTAGCCTCTGCTAGCCATCTTTCACAACAACTGGGCTTAATTGATGCACTCCAGCGCTTAGGCGTGGCTTACCACTTTGAAAGAGAAATCGAAGAAGCTCTAGAACATATATATGCTGCCTATAATGACAGTAATAACGTTGAAGATGATGATTTCTACAATGTTGCCCTTTGTTTTCGACTACTACGTCAACAAGGATTTAATGTTTCATGTGGTGAGCCCCAAGTGGGAATTTTTTTTTTTTTTTTGGAGATATGCCTAACATTAGCAAAGAGATGCTTTATACATGTAATAGCGTCCTTATACACTATAATGCATGTTTTGATTCTTTAGTGTCGTACTTTCGGTTTTTAAACAGATGCTTTTAACAAGTTCAAAGGCAAAGATGGTCAATTCAAGGAAAGCCTAGCCAGTAACGTTAAAGGCATGCTGGCCTTTTATGAAGCTACACATTTGAGGGTGCATGGAGAAGGAATCCTTGATGAGGCCCTTGAGTTCACCACCACTCACCTCAAATCCACAGTATCTACAATATGCAATCCATTGGCAGAACAAGTAACTCGTGCCCTAAAGCAGCCCTTGCACAAGGGCATACCACGGCTAGAGGCTCGGCGATACATTTCTGTCTATGAACAGGATGCTTCACATAACAAAGATTTTCTCATGCTTGCAAAATTAGATTTTGACATGGTGCAGTCATTGCACAAAGAGGAACTTAGCTATATTACTAGGTACTTAGTTCTAAAACTATACACCAAAATGACATAAGTACATATATATTTTTTTGGTTATTTATAGCCAATCAATATTAATTAACCTATTCGAATTGTAGGTGGTGGAAAGATTTAGATTTTACGAAGAAGCTACCTTTTGCAAGAGATAGAGTTGTTGAGGCTTACTTTTGGATAGTGGCTGTCTACTTTGAGCCCCAATACTCACTTGCTAGAAAAATACTGACCAAAGTTATGGCCATGTCATCCATTATAGATGATATATATGATGTGTATGGAACACTTGAAGAACTTGAGCCCTTCACTAAAGCAATTGAGAGGTTTATCAATAGAATTAACTAGTATATGTTTTGATCGTGATATATATAACGTCAATCTAACTTCAATTGGAACTTGATACATGATATTTTTAGGTGGGATATTAGCAGCATAGACCAACTTCCAGATTACATGAAAATTTGCTATCGTGCACTCCTTGAAGTTTTTGAAGCAATTGAGGAAGAGCTATCCAAGCAAGGAAGATCATACTGTGTTAGCTATGCAAAAGACGCAGTACGAGTCAACTAACTCAACTTTTCATTCCCTCCAATTTTTTAATGCTTCCTATGTATGAATTTTTTTTCATGAATGTTGTTTAATGTATATTATTTTAGATGAAAATTTTGGTCCAATCCTACTTTGATGAAGCCAAATGGTTCAACCAAAATTACATACCAACGATGGAAGAGTATATGAATCTTGCTCTAAGAACCTGTGGTTACCATATGCTTACAACCGTGTCTTTCCTTGGCATGGGTGACATCGTTACAAAAGAGGCATTTGATTGGAGCTTTAGAAATCCTAAGATTATTACTGCTTCATCAGTAATTTGCAGGCTGATGGATGACATGAGAGGACACAAGGTATACAACCAAAAAAATCTTACAATCCTTCCAATCTCTCTAAGGGTCATAAGCTAGTGTGACAAATACATGTTTCATATTGACAAATTTATGTTTACCTTTTGGAAAACTGTGTATGTAGTTTGAACAAGAGCGAGGGCATGCTGCCTCGTCAATTGAATGCTACATGAAGCAATATGGTGTTACTGAACAAGTGGTCCATGAAGAATTCAACAAGCAAGTCTCTAATGCATGGAAAGACATTAATGAGGAGCTAATGAGGCCTACTGACATTCCCATGCCTCTCCTTATGCGTGTTCTTAATCTTACACGAGTAATAGATGTCCTATACAAGGAGCGTGATTCCTACACCCATGTTGGAAAAGAGATGAAAGATTATGTCGCATCAGTGCTAATAGATCCAATATCAATATGAGTGTTGAGAAATGAAATTCCTTAGTTGCACTTGGAGTGTCCTACTTTATGCTCTATCAATTATAGTATGTCACAAGTCTTTTTTTTTTATTTAAATTGAATAAAATAGCACACATGAAATACTATCATGGATGCAACATAAAATAGAAGTGAGAGAGAAGATTTTTATTTAGCATTGAGGTCGTTTTATTATAATGTAAATCACGTTGTCCCTCTTAATAAGGAATAACATTCAATAAATGAGGTAGACAAATTATGTTGTGAATGATTAAATGTTTCATTTCTCTGTACATTTTTCAAAGAAGTCTAAGATTTGAATCTCTAATTGCATCTATCGTATTAACAAAATTAATAAATTAATAAAAATAAAAATAAAAATTTTACATACACCAATCTTAATATCAAAAGAAGCTAATTTAGCGGGGTTATCATTTTTGGTCAACTAATTTATGTAATATATTTTAAGAAGTTATGTTTTCACCTTTGTGGTAATTTGATATAGAGCAAAACTTAGATATAGTATCTAAGGTACTGTTTTTTAGGTTCATCTCTTAAATTTTAGATATCTATATAAATAAACAACTCACCAAATGGACGTTAAAGCTTATCTCCTTCTGTTTTTTTTTTTTTTTTTTCCTTGCCTGTGACAAAACCCGATCTATTCAAATCTATCTGATTTCTCCCCCTAAATCTCAGAAGAAATTTAGCTCCATCAAAAAGTGTAGCCCTTCAACAATTTTTCTTTTTTTTTTGAATGTTATTTGATTCACAGCTAAACAAAGCTTGAGACCAAGAAAATCAAATAAAAACTCCCCAAATTCAGAAAATCACATAGAAGAATCCAATGGAATTGAAAGAGGTTGAGAGCACTCTCACCTTCAATGGTAAAACCGAAAGACAAAGATCTAAGGAAAAAGAAATAGAAAGGAACAACAATTAGAGGGAAAAATTTTTAGAGGGGAGAGGATTTTGAAGAAGAAGCAAAGGAGAAAAAAAAAAAACCAAAGAAATATTATTTGAAAAAACCTAACTTGCAAAGCCTTTTCATATTTGGTATTTGGAGAGATCTAAACAGAGGAATCCAAGTTTCTCACGTGTCAGGGAAAAGAGAAAGAGCAGAAACAGAAAGAGACGGAGCCTTTTAACGTACGCTTAATGATCTAAAATTTAAAGAGGGAACCTAAGAAGTAGTATATAAGATACTGTATCTATGTTTTTGCCTCTAATATATCCGCCAAATGGCAAAGGGTGTTGTGACGAAAATCTAATTTATTATCTGCTGTGGTTTTATTTTGTTATGGCTTAGATAGTCTTTAACCAATTTCGTATTATAGCATGTGTTAAGTTTCCGCACACTAGTTGTTTGACATATTGCTTGTATTGGTTAAGCTGTAATTTGGGGGTCTAAACGTTCAAAGGTGTTTTGTACACGTTTTTGAACTTTCACACACCGATGTGTTATCGAAGAGAAAACTGAAGAACTCGGAGAAAAAACTCTTTACCGCCCTCCAAGCGGTAAATCGATCCACTAGAGAATAAGTTGGAGTACACAAATAACAAAAGACCCTTCAAGCCTAATCTACCTCATGTACTTGAACCCTTCAAGCTCCTACTACCAACTAACTTAACGAAATCTTGTCTTCTCTAGCTCTCTGGATCATGCAATACACCCGATTGCATCTGCCAAGCCTTACCGGCTTCTTTTGGCAAATCCCTAAAGCTTTCCAAGCTCCAAAATACTCTATATACTATGAAAATGTGTGGGTTGTGTTTGGGTACAAATCTCCTCTCAAGGTATGACAATGGGAGAGGGAAAGAGAAGAGGCTATAATGATTTCTTATTAAGGATGAGTAGCTCTCTCTTTAAAAGATGAGAGTGTGTGTTGTAAAAAACCTATCTAGAGTTTTTCTCTTTGAAATGACCTCCTTACTTTTGTGGGTAATGAGGGTATATATAATATTCGTGAAGGATAAGAAAGTCACACATAAAAATCCTCCAGGCAAAATGTTTCATGAATACCTCACGGGTAAGGCACTCACGAAACTGACAGCCTAGCATGACTCTTCAATTTACAGTCATGTGCTTCTCACGTTGCTACTTTGTGGGTTAGCTTCTCGCAAAATCCATTTGATCTTCAATTAAGCTTGAGTCTTCACCAACTTAATACTAATTAAACCCAATACAATAAAATCCCACAAAATACAAGGAACAAAATTAAAATAAATACAACACTTTTTGTCATGAAATAAAGCCAACATAAAACATAGTTGTAAATCACAACTTTACAAAAAAGATAGAGTTTAACAACAAAATTTTGGAGCTATTTCGTACGGTCCACTATACGATGATTTATAAGATTAGTTATGAGGATTATTTACATAAACCACATAATTTAGTAAAAAAATTTATGAGACCAAAATTATATACGGGTGATCTTTTTATCAATCGTCACGTTGAGGGTCAAAGAAAGATAACTCTAAACCGATTGAGAGTTGAACTTCTTCCCAATCAAACATCATTATAACTGAATGCAAATCCTTATTATTGGTCAAGCTTATTTTTTTCTGTTGTCGTTTATTTTGTAGTCAAACTGCTAACATGTGCATTAATTATCTGCCCTGGTTTTCCGTTCCATTACGGAACTATGCAGAAGTCTCACCACGCGAGTTTTCTGATATTTATATCGCGCCTTTAACAAGATTTTCGTTCCAAAAGGACAAATATTTCTTGTGCTTAATTCTTCCAGAATCGACAATAAGAAAATTTGGGAAATGGCTAGAGTCCGTCTTGATGATTCTTGACCCATTCAACATTATGATTCTCTGCACCGGATCGAGGAATATTCAACGCTTTATCTAAAACTGATCAATCCACATTATTTCAGTGCATTTGCATCAGTGCGTATGTAAGACAGCAGAAAAAAATTTAGTAAAAAAATTTATGAGACCAAAATTATATACGGGTGATCTTTTTATCAATCGTCACGTTGAGGGTCAAAGAAAGATAACTCTAAACCGATTGAGAGTTGAACTTCTTCCCAATCAAACATCATTATAACTGAATGCAAATCCTTATTATTGGTCAAGCTTATTTTTTTCTGTTGTCGTTTATTTTGTAGTCAAACTGCTAACATGTGCATTAATTATCTGCCCTGGTATTCCGTTCCATTACGTGAACTATGCAGAAGTCTCACCACGCGAGTTTTCTGATATTTATATCACGCCTTTAACAAGATTTTCGTTCCAAAAGGACAAATATTTCTTGTGCTTAATTCTTCCAGAATCGACGATAAGAAAATTTGGGAAATGGCTAGAGTCCGTCTTGATGATTCTTGACCCATTCAACATTATGATTCTCTGCACCGGATCGAGGAATATTAAACGCTTTATCTAAAACTGATCAATCCACATTATTTCAGTGCATTTGCATCAGTGCGTATGTAAGACAGCCATGCATGCATGCGAGGAAGCTTTTCGCTTATATAAGCCTCTAGATGCTATTCTTCTCCATGTTTATTATTCTTGTTAAAACTTTTTTTTTTCCAATATAATTACAACTCCTAATTCCGATTCTGCAGTTCAAACTTTTTTCCCTCTTGGCTATTCATGTTAAAACATAAAAGTTCATTATTGGGTGACTCATGACTATGAATTTGATTAGTTAAGTAAACATTAGTGTATTATTTATGTATGGGTAAGTGTAGCCATGTTGGTCAATAATTAATATGAAGCTAATAGGTTGAGTTTTGTATTTTGAATTTAAAATATTTTTATAAAAACAATGACAAATAGATAATGACAATTGCATAAACAAAATATTATACAAATTTAATAAAATAAAATGGCCACACATACTTTTATTGACAATGAAAAATAAAATATAATGTAACGATTTTAAAATATAAAAACTTGTTAAAAAAATGGTAAAACTTCATTTATTTATTATTATTTTTTAACTCGGAATATTCAAGTTCTTTTTTTATTAAATTTTGTTTAGTATAGAAAAATTGTAGAGCCGCTAAGGGAAATAGTGGCCGACTGGATATGTTTGAAAAAGTAGCATTCATAGATCATAGTAAATACTTGCATTAAAAAAAAAATTAAAAAAAAAAAAAAAAAAGCAAAACATATTTTACCATTCCATTTATACAATTATATTGCCGACGCTTAGACGGATCTCTAGTCACTATGAATAGGTCCTTAGTCTTGGTATACATTTAACTATTTAAGGAGTAGACAAGAGTGGTTGTAAAAATTCTATCGACCATAATTAAGGGACCTACATTGGTCTTCAACGTTATCAACTGTTTGAAATCTATAATTTTTTGCTACTCTATATTTTAATTTTTGCAAAAATACAGTACAAAGAGTATTTTGCATTCTCAAGGGCTTAGCATCAACAAATGTAAACGCCATTACCATTAAAACAGTTTTTTAAAATTTCTTTTTAAATTTTTTTTTTGTTTGTTTTAAAGTTGGTTAACAAGTGCTCTTAGGGTATTTATTTAATTTTCTATTTTAGAAAAGATCTAATACCATTTTTACGGAAAATTTATAAAATTGTCAAAAAAAAATTAGTTCTCTTTTTTCTTATTAAAAGTTTCTAAAAGTATCTTCAAAACCAATACTCTTAGGAAATCCATTAACTTTTTCCTTGTTTTAATTCAAACTTTAATACTGAGTGTGCAGGTCCCTTGTTTTTATTTTAGTGCTTCTCTTAATTCAACCCACACCAAGTGATACTTTTGTTGCTTTTTTCCATGTCCATTTAGAAATTCGTTTAATCTGTTATATGTACAAGTGTTATCTTAATTTAATAAAATCTATTATAATAAACATTTTATTAAAATTAATTTTTTGAGTGTTTTTGTAAAGCGATCATATTATTTTATAAAGTTGCAATTATCTATAAAAAATATTATTTTGTAAAGTTGCAATTGTGCTTTTGATAAATCTGGTTTTAGTATCCTATACTTCAAATTTTGTTTTATTCTAGTTCATTTTTAATTTTTCTATTATAGATCAAGTTTTATTTATTCTTAAATATTTTTTAATTTTAAATGTTTAGTAGAAAATTTAAGTGAAATTAGTCCTATTATCAATTGGAAATAAAATGTTAACGGAACTTGAATGTAAAAACTTATTTAGTAATTTTCTATCTCAAAGAGCAAGAAAAATATATTTCAAATAAACAAAATTAAATGTGAAATAAATATTTTTTAATTAATGTTTATATGATAGAAAATGCCCAGTCTAAAGTTTTCGCAAATTCATTGTGTTAGCTCCGCTAGTAACTCAATAAGTTTCTTATGGTGTTTTCAATAGAGATATCTAGGTTCAAATTTCTAACTCCCAACAATCATTGTATGTCCCAAAAAAGAAAAAGAAAAATGAAATGGAAGCACCGGTAAGCTTCCATAGAACTAGGGGCCTCTATTTAGGTTGAAAATTGTAGACATTAAGGTTGTTGCCCAATCTTACATTTTATTAATATTTTGGTTTTTTGTTACCCAAAAAAAAATCTCTTTATGGAAAAATTTTCAGGAATTGCAAGTTGAAGATGGAATTTAGAATTGCAAGTTGAAGATTTTTACTAAAGTGACATTGAGGTGCTAGGCGAATTTGGATTTTGAAAAGCAGTTACATAGCTATTTCGCCAGATACTTTGAAGATATTGTCTCAAGCGAAACTTTCAGAACTTAAGAGAAATTCAGTTGATTTTTATTTGGGAGAATAAAGCCATCACTTTCTACAACAACCACAGAGTTGTGTGAGTTGATTGGTAATTAGGAACCATTGGAGCCACCACATATCCAGCCATGGTGATTTGAGGTTGCAGTTGGAGCCAAAATATAGATTTGAAGTTAGAGTGGAGAAAGGACTCATGGAGTTCATTGGGTACAAGAGCTTGGAGGGCTCAAGTACATAAATAGTACTAGCCTTGGAGGGTTTTGTGAATATTTTTATTAAATCATTTTCAATTACACCTAGCTGAGCTACAAAGCTCTTAATCATCATAGCACTATCTTAATTAAAAAGTAGAGGGAGTACATCATGAGCAATTTGTTTCTTAATTTGATGACCTCAAAAAGAAAAGAAAAAAAAAAGGCGCTTGGATGCATTTTGCTAAATTTTTATTTGCTAAAATTATTGTAAAATATGAGGAGAAGAAATTGTTTTTTAACAAAAAAACAAAACAAAACATACTCTTAGTCAAAAAAAAAAAAAATTCTAATATCTTGTCAACATATTAAGATAGGTAACTAATATTATCCATTAATTACTTAATCATTGATATCTATTATTTAGGGTTTGGGATTAGGAAAATGAGTATCTAAACCATGAAATAAATTATGTTTAAAGGAAATATGATGTTTTTCTCCTTAATTTTTGTGTGTGTATAATATCAAATTAAATTGATTATATATATGTTGGTTCTCCTTGTAAAAGAGAATAGTTGATGTCCCTAAATTACAATGCTTTTGACATATATAAACACTAATCATATGTTTATATATATATATATATATATGTGTGTGTGTGTGTGTGTGTGTGTGAGAGAGTGTGAGTGTGTATTTTTGTTAACATATTTTTTTCATTATTATTATTATGGCGAAAACACCATTTTGGGGTCACGTCAATTTGTTCCCTACATTTTAGTAACAGGTTATATTGGGTATAACTTATATTTATCATTCCGCACATATATTGTTTGAATATAAACTTGTGTTGGTTATCTTGTAATTGTGGGTCTAAACATTCACTAGTGTTTTACACACTAAGTGAGCTATCACAAACACAAGCCCAATAATTTACAAAAGTCCAACACATAAATGCCAATCTATAAAAACCCCAAACACCAAACCACCATTGATCCAAAGCCACCCACCAACAATCCGGCCACCAAACACCAATTTGTGTACACAAGATGAAGTGAGCCTATCAAAAATAAAAAGACGAAAATAAACAAACTGTTAGGTTCTAGGGATTTAGGATCTAAATGTATTAGAATTTCAATGTGTAATGTTGGCAAACCATGATCAAAACTTAGAGTCTAAAATTAGGCTGCTCAAAGTATGTTTATTGTAAAGTTGGAATCAAGTAATTGCAGAAAATTACTGTTCACTTTCTACAAGACTCGATCGATCAAAAATTAGACTCGATCGATTGAAGCTCGTGTAGATTGTTTTTCTGCAGAATTTTCCAACTCAACCCAAGCCCATATGACAAGTAGGGTTTTATGTTTTTCCTTAAGTATAAAAGAAAAAACCCTATCCATGTTTTATTGTTGTTATTTATGCTGTGTGTATGAATCTCTTGTGAGATCTAGAGGTATTTGCCTTCATACATACTTAGGGTTATCAAGATCAAGATTGATGTCGAGAACTTGGTGATCATTTCAGTTGCTACATAAAGAGCTTAAAGAAAAACACAAGTAGGAGTACTTGTGGTTGCTGTGAATCCAAGAAAGAAGTAGTTCGTGGACTCGAAGCTGTCACGTGGTTGTGGTAGTAAGTTTTCTACTCGAGGTAGTAATAGGATGTTAGTGGTTCAAGTCGCTATTGTAAAACTTCAATTCTTTCATAGTGGATCTGTTTTACCTTGAGGATAGCTAGGTTAAATCCTCCTCAGATTTTTTACCGATTTGATTTTCCTGGGTTATCATATCGTTGTGTTCTTTATTTTCCGCACTGTTTCATTGATATGATTTACTTATGTTAACCTAGATTTGAATAATTTACTTAAGTTAATCACTTGGTTAAATAACTAGGTTAATCTGTTTATGTTTAAAGGGTCTAAAAACGTACACAAACAAAACAAAAAATAAAAATAAAAACAAAAAAGAACTAGATCAGACAAGAATAAGAAAGAAGAAGATAAACAAACTTACCAGATGAGAGAAACAAAGGCTCGATGGCGTGTGGTTGATGGTGGGTTGGCAATGTGGCTCGGAGGCATGGGTCGGCAGTGGCATGGGTTCTTGGTGGGTCGAAGACGGTGTGGGTCTCATGGTGGGTCAGCGGCGACATCGATCTCATGGGGTGTAAGAGAGATTGAGAGAGTGAGAGTTTGTGATGTGTATATATATATATATATATATATATATATATATGAGAGTGAGAGTGGGAGATTTTTTTTTTCTTTTGAGATAAGAGAGAGAAGATAGTGAGATATTAAGAGTTTTTTTTTTTTTTTTTTGGTTTTATGGTTCTAATGAAGGGTTAATGCTTACAAGGTGAAAATAACCAATTACCACGTTTTTAGAAACTTTGTGGAAATCTACCATTGTTTCGAAAATATTTAGCAATCTACCACTTTTTCAGTACTCGAGATTCATGAAATCGAGTTTTAAACAGTACTCGAGTTTTATGAACTCGAGTTCCTATTGAGTTTGCCAACATGGCAGTGGCTGAGTTGGAATTTTGCACATTAAAAATGTGATCTGGAACTCGATGGTCTTAAGCTCGATTTCTTTGTTAATTAAACTCGAGTTTCTTGGAGTCGAGTACTGTGTTATTTTAGATACACAATACCTGAGCTCCATAAACATGAGTCTGGCTTGGGTACTTTACTCCACCATACTCGAGTTCATAGAACTCCAATCCGAATCGGTTACTTTACTGCGTCATACTTGAGTTCTTTGAACTCGAGTATGGATTGGGTATCTTGTTATTTTAGTACACAATACTCGACTTCTGTGAACTTGAGTACCTTCTTAATGTAAAATTTTGCAGCTCAGTCTCTTCCTCGATCTTACCTGAAACACAAGTGACTTAGTCTATCTCTTGGCAACAAATTTAGTTGATGCAAAAATTAATTTTTTGTGAAACATGAGGGGATCTATGAAACAAATCCGTTACGATTTAACAGAAAAATATACGATTCTGAAGAGGCCATTGGGAATTTAAATTTTGTTGCTAACATTGATGCAAATATTCGGTATTGGTGAGAAACAAATTTTCAGGTTATTTGAGGTATTTGTATTCAGACATATAGCGGCTTTGCCTATACTATTCTCCTTAGCTATAGTTTTGATTTGGTTTTTGATGTTTTTACCGACCAAAAGAACCTCTTGGGTTTCTTCTCTGCATCTTGTTATAGCTTTGCAAATGATTCTTCTAAATAAATAAAAACAGCTATCATTTTCTTTGCTAAAAATAGAAAATAAAACAATAAAAAGAACTAACATAGAAGCTACAAAAACAGAGTTATTTTAGATATATTAGCAATTACCTGTGAGTTAATAACTGACATCTTGCTCATATCAACTAAGAATAATAGAGAAGAAGATCCTAAAGCATGAAGATGGGCAAAATAGAGATAAAACTCCATAATATAGTGCAAATGGATTCTCTTTATCCAGGCCAAATTAACGTTGGTGTCACATTCAAATAAAACTTGGAGAAATTTTTGTTACATCATTAGAAGATACCATTGGCATTCTTAGTTACTAATGCCATGCATCGAAAGAGTAGTTGCTTTGTGCTCTCATGTCCAGGGCATGTGGTAGCAGTGTCTGGTCCTGTAGTTTTCTTTCAGGAGTTTATGTGACCTCCCTAGCGTGAGGTCTAGTGGTGTTAGTGAGACTGTCTAGTAGCTTTGGTGCAGTGTAATTGCTGTAGCACATCACAGAAACCTAATGGCTGGAGAACTAAAGAAGCTATGGAGTAAATTATCTTTTACAGAAGAAAAAGATGAAGGAATCAAACTGGTAAGTAGTTATACAAAGGCCGCGAAAGCAGTGGGAAAAAACTCCATCTTGATGAAAATACTGACCACGAGGAGCATAAACTTAGATGCATTGAGAAAGAACTTGAGAATGCTTTGGAAGCAAAATAGAGGAATACAAATTTTGGAAATAGAGGAAGAACTCTATCTAGTGGATTTTGGGGATGGAAGGGATAAACAAAAGATTCTTAACATGTGCCCCTGGAGCTTTGAAAAGCAACTGATCATCATGAAGGAATTTAAGGGGGAGCTCGTTCCAAAGGATATTGTGATGAAGTGGACTCCCTTTTGGATTCAGATTTTCAATTTGCCTCTCAAGAGTAGAACAAAGGAAATGGGTTGGACAATCGGGTCGAAATTGGGAGACGTGCTAGAAGTCGACGTCTCTGACTCAGGGGTCCAATGGGGGAAGTGCCTGTGGGTACGAGTCAGTATTAATGTCATGAAGAAGCTCATTCGTGGGAAGAAAATAAACATTAAAGGTGGAGAGAGCAGATGAGTAAATTTTAAGTATGAAAGACTCCCAAATTTTTGTTATAGGCGTGGGATGCCTGACCATGCCATTAAAGAATGCCTAGAAAGGCTGCTGGAAAATGGCTCGGCTAAGGAAGGAAACTTGCAATAGAGGGCCTGGCTAAGAGGAGACCCATTGAGGAGAAATGGAGAAGACATAACCCAAGTAGGTATAGGGAGAGGCCATGAAAATTGTCAAAGATCCACTACATCGGAAACAAGAAAGCAAGTGGAGCCTCTGAGTGTGACCAGAGCAAAGAAGGGGAAGGTTGGAGATAACGTGATCCTACTATCAAACATGGAACACAACAATTCAGTAGGGGAGTGCTCAAGGTCTGACACTCAACGAGACTTGGGTAGTGTTTTACATGAATAAGGAAAGGTCAATGGGACTTCAGGAAAAGTGGAGGAGAAGGAAGCTCATTTAGGTGAAGCATACTTGGAAAAACTAGCACCCTAGACTGACATGAAGGTGGACATGCAATGCGAAAAAGAAAATGTTGAAAATGCCGAGCCCACTTTTGAATATACGTTGGCACCAAACATAAGCCCTATGCCATCTGGAGTGGAGGAAGGAATACCTAGGTGCATGTTGGGCCCAATGGCAATGACGTATGATCAAACCATGGGCTAGATTGTGAAAAAGATGGGCTCCAATTGTAAACACTAGAAGAGGCTGGCGAGGGAGATTAAACTTGGTAGCTCCACTAAAAATGCAAGTCCAACTAAATTGGAGAGTGGGAGGGCCCAACACCCTTAATAGAACTCGACCCTAATGTCCAGGAGCTAAAACGGAGAAAGGGAAAGAACAAACAGAAGGTAGAATCAAAAAATGAAAACCTTATGGCTGGCGGTGTGGTGGTGGCTGCGAGGCAGCACCGCTGAGCCCAATGACACTTCTCGCCTAGAACTGCCGGGGCTTAGGGTCAAACCTAGCGGTTTGAATCCTTACCAACGAGGTGAAGGAAAATGACCCAATGTTGGTCTTCCTAGTTGAAACGAAGGCCGGTTTGAATCGAATAAAAGGTATTTAGTAGAAGCTTGATTACTCCCAGGGAATTATTATTACCAACGACGGACGAAGCGGCGGCTTGTCACTATTATGGAAGGAAGGCACCATGATCAATTTCAAGAGCTATTCAAAGTCGCATATCGATGTGGTAGTACACGAGTCTCTGACCGCTGAGCCTTGGAGAGCCACCGGTTTCTATAGAAATCCAGAAACCAACAAAAGGTATATCTCATGGCAACTACTCGATTCATTAAGTAAACAATGTAATATACCTGGGGTGGTTTTCATCGATTTTAATGAAATAATATTTTTTGTTGAGGAATTGGGCGGTGCGGAAAGGAAGGCTAAACAGATGGAGGCTTTCAGGGATTGCCTAAACAGTTGTGGGTTATGTGATCTTGGCTTTATCGGGCAGAAATATACATGGTGTAATGTTGAAACAACTACATAATAACAATTCAAATCTGAAAACAACGATTAGATAGTCCAATAATTATTTGCTCCATATCTCTCTTTGAAATCTCCAACAGTACTACAATTTTTGAGTAATTATTAGCTAGAAAACATGAACACTTTATTCGAGGTGTAGTACTGTATAGGACATGGGACAACCTGAGACATTTGCACACGTGTTCCAGTTGTGTCATCTTTTTTTAAAAAAATTGCAGTACAGACAAAAGAGGGACATTAAGGTCCATTTCCTTGTTTTAATCTTGAACACTAGTCTAGTTATTTTTTACAAGGCATATAGATTGATTGCACTTCTACCTCTGAAACATATACTTTGACACACTTAGGTAAAATGAAGGCATTTGTAATACATATACATAACAATAATACCACCACCATCTAACTTATAATTCGTAATCATCCAAACACTTAAGATTCTTCCATTACACATAACCATTATACCATTCCCATCCTGGTTTAATACATAATCATCCAAAACACTACTACCATCCAAGTTTATTCAAAAGACACATTGTTCCCTAATATATAACCATAATACTACCATTAACATTGTTTCATAATGCCTAACAAAGTTTAGTGACCACCATTTTTGGTGAAAAAGCTCTCTAACCAAAAATTTCACAGTTAAGCATTTTTAGCCCTAAAGAATCTTCCTGCCAATTCATCATAAACCAAATGATCATAAGTAGTTGCAAGCATCTGGTCATCAAAAGCTTCTGTTGCCATCACCACTGCATAAAGCATATCAGTGTCACAGGGCCACAGTTGACAGCTTTAAGTGCTATCATGATTTCCCCTCGTTGAGAAGATGTCTCACTAAGCCTTGAAATCTGAGTTAAATTAATCCAACAAAGCAAACAACTGCACCTGTTCAGAGATCAAAGATAAGTAGTAATATGAAGATCAAGAAAATGACTTGTATAGTTGTATGAAATTCAAATAAAAAAAAATAAAAAAAACTGCTAGTTAACAAACAGAACATGAAGATCAATAAGAGACATATACGGTGAAAAATTAATCTATTAACAAATAAAAAAAATATGAATTTCTTTTTAACAAACAAGAAAATCAAAACATCCCTACAAGCAAGCAAATTTACGTAATAAATCATTCTTGGCATATACTAGTTGATACAAATCTACCAGTTCACAGAGTAGGAAACACAGCCCCCACCGCAAATACAAAAACAAGATATTATGGAACCACCTTGAAATGAGACTTCACTTATATATTTTATATACAAAGAAAAAGGGGAAACAGAGAAACTATATACATCACATAAAGAATGACATTATAAAATTGAAATCCAGAAGAGGGGAGAGCTGGAGACGATGAGAGATCAGGTTATTATATGAGAAAAATGCTTCACTACATTAATAAATTTCAAGATAATCTCCCTTGAGTTTGAACTTTATGCACCCAATTGATAAGAAAATCAGACTCCATTTGAGAATCATCAATTACACATTTAAACGTGCATTGGGGATCTACACAACAAGGCTAATTGGGTATGTTTAGTATTTTACAGCCAGGTCCATCATGTTTTGGCTGCTTCTGAAAATTATAGGAAGACTGAAGAAGACAAACATAGGTTGCATGTCATATCTAACAGATAAGCCACCTTCACTTTCTCCACCATTACTGCTAGTAGTCCCACTACAGAATTTCGTTATTAATACCTCTGCACTACAGCTGCTATCGTTTGGGTTTAAAATGACAAGCACCACTTCATTATTGGAGCTTATAAAACTGAAAGAAAATTTTAGGCTTTGCTTACATCATAAACTGAGTTAGAGACTGACTTATATAAAAATGAAAGCCAACCTCACTCAAAAATCACAAATTTAAGTCCAGATTGTGACCATTGCAGCAGATTTGGAGTTACCTGTGCTATGCTTAAAAAGTTGGAAGATATTTTATGTTAGAAAATTCCTCCCATAAATATGGGATTCAAAATCCTTGAGTAAAACAAGAGGCAGCCACAGAAACATACCCCACCATTATCAAACTTGGTCAATTAGAAATTAGCTTAAATGAATTTTAAGAATTTAATTCCTTTTGATACCAATTGGTGAAGGAGTTCCCTGATCTCAGTACTATAATTAAAAGATGAACTCTATTTAAACTATATTTCTTGTTTGAAAGAATCCTCCACATTGTTTTGTATTGAAGAGTTGAAACTTGAAGCATACCCTACTATAATTCCATTACTTAACCAAACTAGGAGTCCTGGATATTAATTTCAGAAACCAACCAAAATACAAAAATAAAGCCAAATCACAAACACACCAACCATAAAAAGAAAAAAACCAATCTCTTTTTCTAATAATATTAAATCAAGAAATTAAGCTGTTAAGTACTGCCTCTTCAACAACCAGAAAACTGAAATATTCCATGTAAGAAAGGGAAAAACAATGGAAGGTGATAGATGGCTCATTAAGGGACCAATATTTCAATTTTATGGTCCTTGAGGGGCTTGTGAACATAGTGATTTGGAAACTTGGAAAATCAGGGAGGTCTAGAAGTAGATAACCATGGAATGCAATTAGACAAAGATTGCTTGTGGGGGATGGGTATGAGATCTTATATGGAATGCAAAGTCTGTTACCAAGTAATATGGATACGGAACGAGTTTGGTTTAGGGGAAAAAAAATTCAAAGGTAAGAGTTTAGTAAAAAAAAAAAAAGCTATTAGAATGGCTTGAACAACTGTAATAATTGATGGATTAATAAAAATGGTTACAAGAACGGTGGCATAAACATGATTACAGCACCACCCCCACCCACAGATTAGTATTAAAATGAAAAAGAATCATTGACCTGAAAGCACTAATGGTCTTTAAAGATTGCTCCTACTGTATCTGTGACTATCTCTCTTAGCCTTTTAGTTCTTCTCTCTTTCTTCCTGGCTTGTAATCATATCAATTTTTTTTTTTTTTTTGTACAATCTCGTTTGATGGCTTTCTTGACTAATCTTTGATGAATAGAAAAGCCAAGATTAAAAGGGTGGGGGGGGGAAGATTATTTCAATTTGGATAGATTCTGAAAATGGCCCGTACACCAGTTCATTTCACTTTTAATAGAAGAAAGTGGAATGTAAAAACTACCATTCAATGAAGAAGAGAGAGAGGTTGGCAACCGTAAACGACTAACTTTTGAGAAGAAGAAGAAGAAACGACAGATAAGCTTTTTAAGGGAAGGCAGAACCAGAGTCCTATGCGGTTCAACAGGATGTGATCTTAATGCCGAAGGCTTCCTTGTTTATATATACTATAGCTAGGAAAGTGAACACGTGAAAGGATACACGGTATGTTGCATGCACCAAGATATGTTTCACATAATAATTGATATGTACAGATATGATGAACATCTTGAGTTTTTTCACATAACAAGTAACTCTGTAAAAAATTCCCTTGTAGTGAAACTTGAATTACAAAAATGTGCATCTATGTACATAGAGCTTCCTCATTTTCTTCATGATTAATTCAAGTATCAATATATACCTATTGATGGCTTCACTAATATTGGGTTAAAATTCTTTTTCAAATTCTGCGAAGGAGCTTAAGATAACAAAAATAGTTTAAGACGAGGATCATAAACAAGTCAGTTTCAATTCTTAAACATCCAAAGCAAGCAATAGCCACCGTTTAGCTGGTTTGTCAATGAACATTGATCTTTTGAATGTTTTCAATAAGATGTGGGAATGGAAGATTTAAAATGTAAATGAAATATCTTTAGCATAAATAGATCACAATTGACAAATTAAGATTTTTTTTGATAAGTAACAAATTAAGATTTTTTATAAAAAAAAATTGAAAAGAAAAAAAAATCCATGAAGAACATGAAGTTAAAAAGAAGTCACCATAACATTATCAAGAAAGAAAAAAGTTGAGTACATCTATCTATAAAATGTAATTTATAAGTGGCAGGAAACATGAAATTCACACAATCCATTTATCTTTAAGCACTTGACAATTAAGCATGCAAAACTTAATAACCAACATGAAACAGTTTGTTTTTTTGTTTTGTTTTTTGTTTCACAAGTATTATAAAATAGATAACTGATAAGTTATCTATTTTAAATATAAAGCCACTCTATTCAGGTAATCAATCATAAATAAGAATTTAAAGAACAGTGTCATATATATTCACATCCAAATCATAATCAATGCCAAGTATATATGAATAACAAAATGGCAAATCATAAAAATAAGGATTAAAATAGAATATTACCTTGCCTATTGTTGTTCCTCTTTAATTTTTCTCAGTAACTGCACAGTTGGGATTTTTTGTCATTCAAAACTAGACTCTCGACATAATAATCAACATAAGTATGATAATATCCAGCATTCCCAATATATTTAATCTCTTGGGTCTCAAGGTCTCGCGAGATGAATTTTGTGTCATTCATTTTCAATATAACCTCACCACACTTCCTAAAACCTTTTGCACTTGGTCTGTAATATCTGGGACCTTGATCAGCCAAAATTACAATTTTGGTCCACGAGGACGCATTCCCATACTCCTTCATCAGCCATATATTGAGATAGTTCATAGAAACCTCTTGATACAAGGCAAGGGAATTCCCATATGCTGAAATAGTTGAGGGCAAGTTACGTTCATTTTCGGCAAATTTCGGCATCGCTATCTCACTGAAAACCTCATCCTCCAAATCGAGTACCATAACAAACTTGATAAGCATATTGTCTTTAGTTCTTCTGGAAGCAACCCAATGCAGAGCCCCATTGACAGAAGAAGCATGTGGGTTACCATAGCATTCAGTACTTGTGGGAGGCAAGGCTGTAGTAAGCGTTTTCCATTCAGCAGTGGCAAGTGAGTAAACCTCAACCTCAAGCTTGGGTGAAGACGCGCTTTTTCTATCTTGAAAACTCAGAATCCTCGCCACCTTATAGTCACTGGTTTTGGAATCAATTCCGAACCCAACAGAAACACTGTATCTGAATGGTGGGATATTGGGTAGAGGTAGAGGTTTACTCACTTGGACAAACTTTCTGATGCAAGGGTTCCAGATGATGAAAGTGTCGCAACATATAAAAGGTGCAACGCGATTTGCACCTTATTTTCCTCCTAATGGCCAATGGGACCATGGGGCAGCCAAATTTCTCTCCAAAACATTAACATAGGAAAAGTTTGGTCTATTTTCTTTGGTAGTCTCAATTAGCTTTACTCGTTTTTCCTAGAGAAATTTCATGGGGATTACGAGACTTTGCCTTGTAAAAACCCTTTAAAACATAATAATTCTGATTTGATTCCTCTCCTAGACTCCCACTCCTAACCCCACATTTAGTCCAAAACAAAACGAAATGCACCAAGAGAGGACTTACTTGTTAGTTATAAGATGACTGACTTCTCCTCCAAAATTTATATTAATCTGGGATTACTATTATCCCAATTGATTATTTCTTGAATGAATATTTTCTTACAAACTGAATGTATTAGGGAAGGCGGTGTATAATTGGTCCTACGTTTTTCTGAATGAAAATTTCATTTTGATTACTTTCTTCCTAATCAACCAATTGGACTCATTTGCTTATTACACATAAAGCACATCACTTTTAAGGAGACTAGTTTTGGTGGCACGTGCAAGTTACATGCTGTCTCTTGATTGTAAAAATTAAGACAGAGCTTCTATCTAAAGTACTATGACATCATATACTCAAAAATATGTGTCATGGAATGTTAATCTTGTTCATATAAAAATTTTGATTACACACAAACTTAGAGCAACTATTTAACATATGAAATATCAATTTTTCTATGATAGTTTTTTATAACCTATTTTCTAAAGGAAATATCCATTCACTAAAAACTTCTAAGAATAATAATGAATATCATTATCCTATATTTTATATGTCTCAATGATATTTAATTTACTTAGTTTTTAATAAACACCCTTTTAGGCAAGAAGATAAATTAAAATAATAATAATAATAATAACAAGATAAGGAAATGCATATGTGCAATTGAAGTTTTTGTTTGATAAAATTATAGGTCTAGAAGATTAAAATCTAGTATATTAGTGTTCTCTAAGTAACAAATATAAATATATAACACCTTATATCACAATTTCAACTTCCCAAACATGATTACTACATAAAACTCAATATATATATATAAATATATACACACACTAACAACTCAACAATTATGAAAATATTGTAACAATTTTTTGTGTTGTTATAACTATTTCTAAACCAAAAAACTGTTTTTCAACGCACCCAATTTGTTTTTCAACTCCATCTTACTGTGAATTATTAATTAATAAATTAAAACTCAGCCCCGTGCTTGACATCGAGTCTTCGATATAATAATATATTTTAAAATTTTAAGCATTAAAAATTAAAAAACCCGAAAGCTGAAAGAAACTCCTATGACCTATCAGATTCAGCAGAACAAGACTCGGATGGCTACTATAAATAAGCGTGCGATTAGTAGCATTTACATCATAAATAAAATCACTATCAATTATTTCTTTAAAACCGTGATCATCATGTACGCTTCTCTCAGATTAATAACCCTTACTCTAACCATTTTCCTTTGGTTGCTCACTGCCGACTCTGAGGTTTGTTGCATTCAAAGCGAGCGACACGCCTTTCTCAACTTCAAGCAACACCTTACAGATCCTTCTGACCAGCTTGCCTCTTGGGCTAAACATAATAACTAGGACACCACTTCATTTCGCCTAACATCAAAACATTATGTTGAAATTAGTTAAACGACCAGTAGTGCCTACAATGAATTCAAGACAGGAGGCCAATTACTACCTAACATCAAAAAATTTGCTCTCATCCATGACACGTTCATAAAATGCATTTTTGATAATCTCAATTTTGGTCCTAAAATATTCACAATTTTGATTAATAATCATTTCACTTCTTTACTAGTAAAGCACATGACTTTTAGAACTGGTTAGACTCATACTAGATTGATTGTTCAAATAGTGTATAAAACACCTTGAACGCTTAGACCACTAATTTACAAATTACTAATTCAAACTTAATATAAAACAATATATGTGAGGAAAATGAACATAAACTTATAACAAAATTGATAAACAATCTAAACCAAATAAAATCACATTCACAGTAGAAATTAAATGACAAAGATTAAGGAAAGAGAGATGCAAACACAAGGACAACACAACGATGTGTTATCGAAGAGGAAACTGAAGCCCTCGGCGTAAAACCTCTCTGTCGCCCTCCAAGCGGTAAATAATCCACTAAAAAATGAAGTTGGGATACATGAATAGCAGAAGACCCTCCAAGCCTAATCTGCCAAATGTACCCAAGCCCTTCAAACTTCTTGCTCCAACAAGATTACGCCGAACTTTTGTCTTCTTTAGCTTACTAGATTCCGTTATAACTCATAGCATCAACCAATATGAATTGGTCCCTTCCTAACTACTTCCCAAGCACTAAATAACCTTCTCACAGATATGGGTATGGTGAGAAAATGTTTTGGCTAATATACATTTTAAGGATGTAACAATGAAGAGGGTGAGAGTTGAGGAATTTGAAAAGTCACTATGTAAAGATTGTGGATGAGTCAATCTTGTTTTTCTCTAGGGTTTCTCTCTCAAAATTCTCTCTGAAAGCTCTCAATATTTCGTGGGTATAAGGGGTATTTATACTAGAGTGAGAAAGGAATGCGAAAAGTATAACAGAGTGGACTGGTGACTTAGCCTCGTGACTTGACTGAGTTGCAAGTCCAAGCCGCGAGCTAATTGAATGGTCAGTTTGGAATTTTTGTCCTATAGTGCTACAACTGGCATGACGGTTCAGCTTCTCCGCATGCTTCACTTGTGTGCATCATCTGGCGACTTACAAGCCGCGAGCTACCCACGAGATCCAGCCGTGAGTCCTTGCTTCACTGCACAGTCTTGAGTATTTCTTCACACTCTCTCACACACTATCCTTACGTGAATCCCACCTAAACGCATGATTACTAATTGCTAAATTATAAGCAAATTTGACATGGAATAAAGCCAATAAGATGGTTGATTAAATTCAACCTTACATAGATGTTTCAATAGCTAGCTAAAGCAATTTCACAATATCAAACAAACCCACTGTATACGATAGGAAATTCCAATGTCATGTTGAATTGTTCACACTAGTACTGATTAGGAAAGATTCTAGGCAAGAACATTACACATTTTCAATTAACTTGAATGACAATTTCCACAATATATTAACAGAAGGAGAGAGTATATTCAACGTTAGTATACATGGGAAGAAATTTGTTCCTAGTTAAATATTTTCTGAGAAAATTGTGCCAAGCACAAGGAAGACTTCCAAGATACAAACACTAATATCAAAATCATTGTGTCAAAGTATTTTAGATTTTGACACTCACGCATTCATGAACTTTGATTTTCTTGATGATAAAATTAACACTGCTCCTGCATTTCAAAGTTCAATGCACCATGCTTGACCCATGTATAGTAAACAATGATTCACTTACAAATACACTAATTTGTAGCTGCAGCATGACGTCCAATGCAATAAATTTGTTTTGCAATTGCAGGTTGAAATCAAGAAATTCAGCCCATTGATCAGTCAAGTTAATGATAATTTACTTTTGGAGCTTTAAAATTAGTTCAATCCAGCATAATTGTAATTTCAATAATGAGTATTTGCCTACGATATCATAAAATTTAATTTGTCCCCTTTTTCTTTGCTACATTTTAGTAAGATCCAGCTAAACTCCACACAATATACTATTATTATTTATTATGTAATTTTAGCATACTATATGTTCTAAAGTTCCAAGTAGTGATATCACACCTTAAACGTTGTTGCTAAACAATCATTGTAGTAATAGCCAGAGATTTAAGTCACAATGGGGCATATTCCGTTTTAAAGATTGTTGAATATTTGAATGACCAATCAAATTCCCGTCTAAAATACGCTACAAGTTTCACAAGTTTGAAAATTTGTATGCATCCAAAATTCCAAATGAACCTAATGGACGGTCCATCTACAAGACTTACAGAGTCAATCCGTAATTTGTGGAAGAAAACTAAAGCATAAAATATCCGATTTAACACAATACTAAAAGACACTGCGTTTCTTATAAATAAGCATTCCATAAGTAACGTTTATCACATTACAAAATCATAATAATTTATTTTTTGAAAGCATGGTCATGGACGGTTCCTTGAGATCAATAGCCATTACGTTAACCCTTTTCCTTTGGTTGCTCACTATAGTGACTCTTCTTCCTAAGCTCTGCAGCGGTGAGTTTGAGGTTCGTTGCATTGAAAGTGAGCGACAAGCACTTCTCAAGTTCAAGCAAGACCTTGAAGATCCTTCGAACCGGCTTGCCTCTTGGGCTACAACTGATGAGGATTGTTGTCACTGGTTGGGAGTTGTCTGCCACAACCTTACTGGTCATGTCCACCAACTCCATCTCAGAAGCGTTCCTCCTTCGGATGACCAGTTTACAACTGATGATCAATATGGAGCTCAATTAGAAGCTTATAAGCGGTCAAGGCTTATTGGTAAGATAAATCCTTCTCTACTTGATTTGAAGTATTTGACTTACTTGGACCTTAGCTACAATGATTTTTGTGGCACTCAAATTCCCAAATTCCTCGGTTCAATGGGGAGTTTAAGATATCTTAACCTCTCCAATGCAAGATTTGGAGGAATGGTACCTCATCAACTTGGGAATCTCTCAAATATGCACTATCTTGATCTTGGAGGTAATTATGGCTATAATTTATATGTCCTGAGCCTTCAATGGCTTTCTGGTCTTCCTTTACTACAACACCTTGATTTGAGTTATGTAGACCTTAGCCAAGCCTCTGATTGGTTACAGGTGACAAACAAACTCCCTTCCTTGTTAAAGATGTGGTTGTCAGGTTGCTACCTTGGTTTTACCCCATTAATACCCAATATTAATTTTTCATCTCTCACCACCCTTGATCTTTCATCCACCACTTTAGAAAACAACTTGATTCCAAAATGGGTCTTTGGTCTTCATAATTTGGTTTCTCTTGATCTATCTTCCATTGGGTTTCATGGTTCAATTCCTATTGATCTACAGAACATGACTTCACTTAGGCACCTTGATCTATCTTACAACTTCTTCAACTCTTCAATTCCCAATTGGTTGTACAATTTTAGTCATCTTGAATTCCTCAACCTTGGCTCCAACAATTTTCAAGGTACAATCTCTAGTGCCATTGGAAACCTAACATCTGCCATTAGAATAGACTTCTCCGGCAACGAACTTAATGGAAAGGTACCAAGATCTTTGGGTAATCTCTGCAACCTAAGAGAAATTAGATTTTCATATAACAAATGGAATCAAAAGATATTTGAACTCTTAGAAAGTTTATCAAGATGTGTTTCACATGGACTAGAGACCTTAGAAATGAATGATGCTAGACTTTCTGGGCATTTGATCAATGAGCTTGGGCAATTTAAAAATCTAGTTGTGCTGTCTTTGGGGTATAATTTAATTTCAGGTCCAATTCCATGGTCTATAGGAAATCTTTCATCTTTGAGATCCTTGAACCTTGAGACTAATCAAATTAACGGAACTCTCCCTCAATGTTTTGGACAGCTATCCAAATTAGAGTATCTAAATCTTGATTCAAATATATTGGAGGGTGTAGTATCTAAAGTCCATTTTGCCAATTTAATGAGACTAACAACACTTGTTGCATCTCGAAATCGGCTGACTTTAGAAGTAAGTGACAAATGGGTCCCTCCTTTTCAACTAAATGCTTTATATTTGAGATCATGGATATTAGGGCCAAAATTTCCTTTATGGTTTTGTTCACAAAAGCATCTTGAGTTTTTGGATATATCTAACACAGGGATTTCAGATTTGATTCCTCATTTGTTTTGGAACTTGTCTTCTCAGTTTACTTATCTGAATATCTCTCACAATCACATTCATGGAAATATTCCACATATCCCAATGCTTTTGTCCATGTCATCAGTGATTGATATGAGTTCTAATCAATTCATAGGTTCATTACCTTATATATCCCCTAATGTGAGTTTTCTCGATCTTTCTGACAATAAATTGTCTGGATCTATTTCTCACTTTTTGTGTTACAAGATGAATGAGGTCAAACATATGAAATTTCTCAATCTTAGAAAAAATCTCTTATCAGGAGAAATAAGTGATTGTTGGGAGATGTGGCAAAGTTTGTTTGCCTTAAATTTGGGAAACAATAATTTTACTGGTAGTATCCCAATATCCATTGGTTCTTTGGTTGCTCTTTCATATTTGCACCTACAAGACAACAAATTCTCTGGAAAAATACCACTATCTTTGAAAAATTGTGAATAGTTGGTGGCCATTGATATTGCTAAGAACGAGTTTGTTGGAAGCATACCTTCATGGATGGAATATAATTTGTCAAAGTTGGTGATTCTCAACCTTCACTCAAATAATTTTCACGGTTACATTCCGAAAGAACTATGCCTTCTAACTTCACTTCAAATCTTGGACCTTTCAAATAATAAGCTATCTGGAAGCATACCTAAATGTGTTTACAATTTTAGCTCTATGACCCAAGCCACATATCACAGCTCAAATTATCCCTTTCTTTTATATCAGCAATCACTAGGATATAATTCTATACCTTTCGAAAGTGAATTGCTTGTGATTAAGGGAAAAGTTCTTGAGTATTCCACCATTCTTCAAATGGTAAAAATTATAGATTTTTCCAAGAACAATTTGTCTGGAGAGATCCCCAGAGAAGTGACTAGTCTCACAGGATTACAATCATTGAATTTGTCATTTAATATCTTGACTGGAAGGATTCCTGAGAATATAGGTGATATGAGATCATTAGAATCTATTGATTTCTCAGTAAACCAACTTTCAGGTCAAGTTCCTGAAAGTATGTCAAGTTTGACATTTTTAAGTCACTTGAACTTGTCAAACAACAATTTAACTGGGAGAATTCCTTCAGGCACTCAGCTACAAAGCCTCAATGAGTCCAGTTTTTTTGGAAACAAACTTTGTGGACCTCCACTTATTGATAATTGTACTATAAAGGATGTAAAACCCATATTTGAAAACAAATGGAGCAAGCATTTTCATCCACTTAAGCTGGATTGGTTTTATGTGAGCATGGCACTTGGATTTGTGGTTGGGTTTTGGGTTGTATTGGGCCCCTTACTATTGTACAAGCAGTGGAGAATCATGTACTTTCAATTCCTTAATCACCTAGGGTACAAGCTTTGGAGTGTTGTGGCACAAACTTGGTAGTAGTGTAACTAAATGTTGTAAGTTTCTTAATATTTAGTGCAGAAATATGGTAACCATATGAATAAATATTTTGATGATTTCTATATGAGCTTTGAGCTAGCTTAATACTCGTATTATTAGCTATATTCAATCAATTGATATATGTGAATATCATGTTTCTTCAATGAACGTCAGATGCAATCCAAGTTGAAGTTTTATAAACTGTATGGATTACAATGTAAAATCACTTTTCAATTAATAAAAGAAATTGATCACTTAAAACAATGTACAATTCGTTCAGGTAAATAATTTTTAAAAAACAGAGAAGTATAAAATTGCTTTTCTCTAACCCCCTCATGGGTCTCTGTTTTGGGGGCAGTGAGTCAACGGTTGTCGAGATCGAGCAAAAGCAGTTTGTAGAGAAGTGTTTCTTTCTCTCTGAGTATGGTATTTTTTTTGTGAATAAACCTGTGAATTTTTATCATTTGTTTTTGCTTTCATGCTGTTATTGGCTCTTACGAATGAAACAGGAAATTAAATTAACCTCCCCTTCCTACCAAACCGTATTTTCCTGAGTCCAATGGTGATGGGTTAGATCCATTTGCAATCATGGACTGCTATTTGGGCCTCCCAATTTGTGTTTATATTTATTCTGCTTTATGACCTATGATGACTTCCTCTAGTTTTATTGATTCTATGGATTTTGTTTTTGTACGTTTTTGGACTCTTAACTTAGTTATTTAGCCAAGTAATTATTTAGATAAATTATTCAGTTCTAGGTTAACACAATAAAATCATATTATGTAAATAATGCGGAAAAGTAAAGAATATAAAGATATGATAACTTGGGAAAACCTAACCGGTAAAAAACTTGGGGAAGATTTAACTTAGTTATCTTTAAGGTAAAACAGATCCATTATGAAAGAATTTGAGTTTTTACAATAGAATTTAGTCCACTAACATCTTATTGCTATCTCGAGTAGAAAATTTACTACTATGACCACGTGATAGCTCCGAGTCCACGGATTATTTCTTTCCTTTGTGTTGGTGAAGTTCAGAGCTATCTCTGCCTACCAACCACTCTTGCCGTTTTTGATATTAGGGCTCTCTAACTCTGAAAGTACCCTTCGTCCTATCCTAATATATTGGTTTTTCTCTGAGATGGCCAATGGTGTGATACTTGTGAGTATGGTTCCTCCTGCAGAATTGTGGGGACAAGATGGAGTGGCCTTTCTAGCCCCAGTCTAGTAGAAACGACATTGACTATCCAAATTTTGGGCTTTACTCATTAATGGCATAGATGCCTTATAAAGAAAATTCCCTTGCTAAATTCCTTAGGTTTTTTTTTTTTTTTTTTCTTCTTCTTCTTTTGAGATAGATAAAATTCTAATCTAACTTAATTTAAGTGTATATGTGTATGAAGTTTCTTCTTAGAGACTTGAACCCCGACTCTTGCCCCCACATCCAACAAGTACTTATACTTGTGGAGTGATCATCCCACCAAAGTGTGCGTTGGTCACGAAATTCCTTAGTTGGTTAGCTCTTTTCCGCTGAACCACCATGTCTGGTTCCCAAAGGTTGGCCTCTCCCCATGTATCATGGATGTCGTCTTTCTCCTTGGATTTTGTTGCTGGGACCCAACCTCATTGTGTTAGTTATTCTTACCCATTATTGAGGCTATCGTAGTTTGCTAGTCTAGGTACCTTTGTAGATTCATAGACCTCCGGCTTCTTCTTGATTTTGGGCTTGGTAAAACCCTCAAATTTTGGGTATCAACAAACTTCTTTGGATTCTTTTAAAGATACTTGTACTTCTTACAAAATATTACTTACAATACTTGTTATAGTACAAAAATATGTTTTTCAAAATTAAATTTGATAAAAAACTATTTAAAATCAACTATATTACAAGAAAGAATAAATTGAATTAGTCATGTATCAATTGAAAAGCAAATGTCAGGGAACTTTAATACAAAAAAAAATTAGTTAGTAATTTTGCATCTCAAAAGTCAATAAGACAAGAATACTAGATTCTAAATGAAAATATTATATTATAAATTAAAAAAATTTATTTAATTGATTTTAAATACTATTAGAAAAATACGACACTTGAAATTGTCGACCACAACATACATGGAATTAGCTCTGGAACTATCAAAGCATTAAATAAATATACGACATGAGGTGTTGGATACCTTTTGTCAAATGTATGCTAGAAAAGTGAATTAAAGGAAGTCTAAATGTTAGCGTGACTTTGCGCAATGAATTGAGTAATCTAATTGGTTTTAACTTTTAACACAAGACCAAACCTTGGAAAATATATCTTTGTTTCCCTATTAGATATCTTGGCTCTTCTAACTAAGATTTCAACTTGTGTTATTATCCAAGCAGTCGCCACAACCGTACATTCCATGCAAGGTACCATATTGCTTGGAAAAGTGCTAAATTCACTAGATAGGTTGGAACACGAATTTTGTGCGAGGCTTAACTGATTCTCATAGGAAACTACGACTCTGTTGTTTTGTTGTAAAATATTTTAACAACTTCAAAAATACCTATAAATATTGATACATAACAAATAAATTTATCCCAAAAAGTACTTTTTTTTTTACAAGGCATATGGATTGACTGCACTTCTACCTCTGAAACATATACTTTGACACACTTAGGTAAAATGAAAGCATTTGTAATACATATACATAACAATAATACCACCACCATCTAAGTTATAATTCATAATCATCCAAACACTTAAAATTCTTCCATAACACAACCATTATACCATTCCCATCCTGGTTTAACACATAACCATCCAAAATACTACCACCATCCAAGTATATTCAAAAGACACATTGTTCCCTAATATATAGCCATAATACTACCATTAACATTGTTTCATAATGCTTAACGAAGTTTGGTGACCGCCATTTTTGGTGAAAAAGTTCTCTACCCAAAATTTTCACAGTTTAGCATTTTAAACCCAAAAGAATCTTCCTGCTAATTCATCATAAACCAAATGATCATATGTAGTTGCAAGCATCTGCTCATCAAAAGCTTCTGTTGCCATCACCACTGCATAAAGCTTATCAGTGTCAACAGGGCCACAGTTGAGAGCTTTAAACGCTATCATGATTTCCCCTCGTTGAGAAGATGTCTCACTATAAGCCTTGAAATCTGAGTTAAATTAATCTAACAAAGCAAACAACTGCACCTGTTCAGAGATTAAGATAAGTACTAATATGAAGATCAAGAAAATGACTTGTATAGTTGTATGAAATTCAGATCATAAAACAACTGCTAGTTAACAAACAGAATATGAAGATCAATAAGAGACATATACGGTGAAAAATTAACCTATTAACAAATAAAAAAAATATGAATTTCTTTTTATCAAACAAGAAAATCAAAACACCCCTACAAGCAAGAAAATTTATGTAATAAATCATTCTTAGCATATACTAGTTGATACAAATCTACCAGTTCACAGAGCAGGAAACACAGCCCCCACCGCAAATACAAAAACAAGATATTATGAAACCACCTTGAAATGAGACTTCACTTATATATTTTATATACAAAGAAAAAGGGGAAACAAAGAAACTATATACATCACATAAAGAATGACATTATAAAATTGAAATCCAGAAGAGGGGAGAGCTTGGGATGATGAGAGATCAGGTTATTATATGAGAAAAATGCTTCACTACATCAATAAATTTCAAGATAATCTCCATTGAGTTTGAACTTTATGCACCCAATTGATAAGAAAATCAGACTCCATATGAGAATCATCAATTACACATTTAAAAGTGCCTTGGGCATCTACACAACAAGGCTAATTGGGTATGTTTAGTATTTTACAGCCAGGTCCATCATGTTTTGGTCGCTTCTGAAAATTATAGGAAGACTGAAGAAGACAAACACAGGTTGCATGTCACATCCAACAGATAAGCCACCTTCACTTTCTCCACCATTACTGCTAGTCCCACTACAGAATTTCGTTACTAATACCTCCGCTCTGCTATCGTTTGGGTTTAAAATGACAAGCACCACTTCATTAGTGGAGCTTATAATACTGAAAGAAAATTTTAGGCTTTGCTTACATCATAAACTGAATTAGAGACTGATTTATATAAAAATGAAAGCCAACCTCACTCAAAAATCACAAATTTTAGTCCAGATTGTGACCATTGCAGCAGATTTGGAGTTCCCTGTTCTATGCTTAAAAAGTTGGAAGATATTTTATGTAAGAAAATTCCTCCCATAAATATGGGATTCAAAATCCTTCAGTAAAACAAGAGACAGCCACAGAAACATACCCCACAATGATCAAACTTGGTCAATTAGAAATAGTGAAATTAGCTTAAATGAATTTTAAGAATTTAATTCCTTTTGATACCAATTAGTGAGGGAGTTCCCTGATCTCAGTACTATAATTAAAAGATGAACTCTATTTAACCTATATTTCTTGTTTGAAAGAATCCTCCACATTGTTTTGTATTGAACAGTTGAAACTTGAAGCATACCCTACTATAATTCCATTACTTAACCAAACTAGGAGTCTCACAAACACACCAACCATAAAAAGAAAAAAACCAATCTCTTTTGCTAATAATATTAAATCAAGAAATTAAGCTGTTAAGTACTGCCTCTTCAACAACCAGAAAACTGAAATATTCCATGTAAGAAAGGGAAAAACAATGGAAGGTGATAGATGGCTCATTAAGGGACCAATATTTCAATTTTATGGTCCTTGAGGGGCTTGTGAACATAGTGATTTGGAAACTTGGAAACTCAGGGAGGTCTAGAAGTAGACATGGAATGCAATTAGACAAAGATTGCTTGTGGGGGATGGGTATGAGATCTTATATGGAATGCAAAGTCTGTTACCAAGTAATATGAATATGGAACTAGTTTGGTTTAAGGGAAAAAAAATTCAAAGGTAAGAGTTTAGTAAAAAAAAAGAAAAAAAAGAAGCTTTTAGAATGGCTTGAGCAACTGTAATAATAGATGGATCAATAAAAATGGTTACAAAAATGGTGGCATAAACACGATTGCAGCATCAACCCCCCTCCCCCCCCCCCCCCCCCCCCCCCAACCCACCCCACACACACACAAATTAGTATTAAAATGAAAAAGAATCATTGACCTGAAAGCACTAATGGTCTTTCAAGATTACTCTTACTGTATCTGTGACTGTCTCTCTTATGCTTTAAGTTCTTCTCTCTTTCTTCCTGGCTTGTAATCATATCAATTTTTTTTTTGTACAATCTCGTTTGATGGCTTTCTTGACTGATCTTTGATGAATAGAAAGCCCAGAGAAAAAAAGGGGGGGGGGGGGGGGGGGGGGGGGGGGGGGGGGGATTATTTCAATTTGGATAGATTCTGAAAATGGCCCGTACACCAGTTCATTTCACTTTTAATAGAAGAAAGTGGAATGTAAAAACTACCATTCAATGAAGAAGAGAGAGAGGTTGGCAACCTGAAACGACTAACTTTTGAGAAGAAGAAGAAGAAATGACAGATAAGCTTTTTAAGAGAAGGCAGAACCAGAGTCCTATGCGGTTCAACAGGATGTGATCTTAATTAATGCTTAAGGCTTCCATGTTTATATATACTTTAGCTAGGAAAGTGAACACGTGAAAGGATACATGGTATGTTGCATGCACCAAGATATGTTTCACAAAATAGCTGATATGTACAGATATGATGATCATCTTGTAGTGAAACTTGAATTACAAAAATGTGCATCCATGTACATAGAGCTTCCTCATTTTCTTCATGATTAATTTAAGTATCAATATACCTATTGATGGCTTCACTAATATGCATTTGAGACAGAATCTAAGAATGAGTAAGAAGATACAAGCAACCTATGAAATACAGATGAAAAGGCAACAACTAAAAAAAGGATTGCAAGTTCAGTGGATTCACAACTAGGCACTTGGATTTTAAAAAAGAAAACAATAGAACCATCTAGAACAGAAATTACACAGCTGGAAATTTGACATAAATAAAAAATTTTGAAGCAATCCCCTCTGTTTCGTTTGGGAGGAAAAAAAAAAACAGAATTTCTAAAGATAGACGTCAGCATTGACACTGACTGATTTTTGTAAGGTAGATAAGGTCCTCAAATCAGTAAATACATTACAATCTCCAATATATGAAGGACGAGATCACCAAAAGTTCATTTTTGTAAGGTTTATACAGTTCTCAGGTCCTGGCTCCAAGATCTCAACTTAGATAATGAAGGGGAGGGATAAAGATGGTACAGGCCTTAGGATTAAAACTCAAATGATGATCATGTAGTTCTTCAGTTTAACATATCTTACCTCACCTTAATTGTATCACATGCAGAGATTTCTGCATCATTAAAGGAGAAGACTGGTCTTGGCCAACCACAAGATCAGACAACATTGTCATTTGGAGCTGAGTTGTGAATATGATTTAGATTAATTCTGTTTTTGCAATTATTTAATTTTCTTTAAAGGTCCAAAAATGCAATGTTCAACTAAATGCTAATTGTGAATACAGTGATTTGGAAACCTAGAAAGTCAGGGAGGTCTAGAAGTACAGGAATATGGAATGCAATTTGACACAGATTGCCTATGGTGAACTGGTATGAGATCTTATATTGTATGCTTAGCCTGTTACCAAGTACTCTTATATAGCTTGGCTGGCTATTCAAAACGAGCGCCTCACTAGAGATAGAAAACTATAATAAGGATATTATGTGTGTTTTGGTTGTGATATCTCCAAGGACTAATGTAGCAAGGTTTTGAGTTGGAGTTTCCAATGTCAGACCTGCAGGTAATATGAATATGGGACAAGATTGGTTCAAGGAAAAAACAAAAAATCAAAGGTAAGAGTGTTGTTGTGATGGGAAAACTATGGATCATCTTTTGCTCCACTGTCATTTTGCTCGTGTTGTGGAGTGAAGTTTTCTTGATGTTTGGGATTTAGTGGGTAATGCTGGAGACGGTTGCATCTTTTCTATTTGCATGGAGGAATTGGTTGGGAAAACATTCTTCAAATATTTGAAATTTGGTACTAACTTGTCTAATGTGGTTAATTTGGCAGGAACACAATACCAACACATTTGAAGATATTGTGAGACCTCTAGATCATTTGAAGTCTTTGCTAATTGGGACTTTGTTTGAGTGGTCTCAGATTTGGGGTCTTATGCAATGAACTTCCATTCTTGATTTCCAACATTCGACTAGAATTTCTTTTTGATTTGCATGTAATTGTTTCAAGTACTTTGTGTTCATCATCGTGAACGTGAAATACTTTTTTATCAATAAAATTTCTATTACTAATAAAAAAAAAAGAAGCTATTAGAATGGCCTTTAAACAACTGTAGTATATCATGGTTGGATAAAATAAAATAAAGGGATTCATGAAAATGGTTACAAGAATGGTGGCATAAACCATTAAACATGATTAGCATTGGACCTTGGGAAGCTACTTGGACAAAGATCATACATTCAACATTGTATACATTCAACATTGACCTTTATGGGACGAAGTTTTATTTCTTTGCAAGTATGGTAGTTTGAAGTTGAGTCTTATATGTACCTAGATTTACTCTTTATCGTTTCCACTAGTGTTCAGTTGACCCTTTACTTCTACTTTGTATAATTGTGTGATAGAAAATGCTAACTCATCACCAATTAAAAGACGGAAATGAAAAACAACAGAAGAAAATAGAGTCAACAAAACAATAAAACTAAGCATAACTACATTATTGGGTTAAAATTCTTTTTGAAATTATGCGAAGGAACTTAAGATAACAAAAATAGTTTAAGATGAGGATCATAAACAAGTCATTTTCAATTCTTAAACATCCAAAGCAAGCAATAACCACCGTATAGCTGGTTTGTCAATGAACATTGATCTTTTGAATGTTTTCAATAAGATGTGGGAATGGAAGATTTAAAATGTGTATGAAATATCTTTAGCATAAATAGATCACTATTGACAAATTAAGATTATTTTTGATAAGTAACAAATTAAGATTTTTTTTAAAAAAAAAATTAAAAGGAAAAAAAAAAATCTATGAAGAACATTCAGTAAAAGTGTAAGAATATGAAGTTAAAAAGAGGTCACCATAACATTATCAAGAAAGAAAAAGTTGAGTACATCTATCTATAAAATGTAATTTATAAGTGGTAGGAAACATGAAATTCACACAATCCATTTATCTTTAAGCACTTGACAATTAAGCATGCAAAAGTTAATAACCAACATGAAACAGTTTGTTTTTTTGTTTTGTTTTTTGTTTCACAAGTATTATAACATAGATAACTGATAAGTTATCTATTTTAAATATAAAGCCACTCAATTCAGGTAATCAATCATAAATAAGAATTTAAAGAACAGTGTCATATATATTCACATCCAAATCATAATCAATGCCAAGTATATATGAATAACAAAATGGAAAATCATAAAAATAAGAATTAAAATAGAATGTTACCTTGCCTATTGTTGTTCCTCTTTAATTTTTCTCAGTAACTGCACAGTTGGGATTTTTTGTCATTCAAAACTAGACTCTCAACATAATAATCAACATAAGTATGATAATATCCAGCATTCCCAATATCTTTAATCTCTTGGGTCTCAAGGTCTCGCGAGATGAATTTTGTGTCATTCATTTTCAATATAACCTCACCACTCTTCCTAAAACCTTTTGCACTTGGTCTGTAATATCTGGGACCTTGATCAGCCAAAATTACAATTTTGGTCCACGAGGACGCATTCCCATACTCCTTCATCAGCCATATATTGAGATAGTTCATAGAAACCTCTTGATACAAGGCAAGGGAATTCCCATATGCTGAAATAGTTGAGGGCAAATTACGTTCATTTTCGGCAAATTTCGGCATCGCTATCTCACTGAAAACCTCATCCTCCAAATCGAGTACCATAACAAACTTGATAAGCATATTGTCTTTAGTTCTTCTGGAAGCAACCCAATGCAGAGCCCCATTGACAGAAGAAGCATGTGGGTTACCATAGCATTCAGTACTTGTGGGAGGCAAGGCTGTAGTAAGCGTTTTCCATTCAGCAGTGGCAAGTGAGTAAACCTCAACCTCAAGCTTGGGTGGAGACGCGCTTTTTCTATCTCGAAAACTCAGAATCCTCGCCACCTTATAATCACTGGTTTTGGAATCAATTCCAAACCCAACAGAAACACTGTATCTGAATGGTGGGATATTGGGTAGAGGTAGAGGTTTACTCACTTGGACGAACTTTCTGATGCAAGGGTTCCAGATGATGAAAGTGTCGCAACATATATCATTGGCAAGGCAGATGAGGCCGTCACAAGAACCCACCACACGGAATCTCTCCTGACCATGGAGAAGAGGGAAGTAAAACTTGGTGTATTCATTGAAATCTCGGTTGTCGTCCCAATGCAAAGCGTAGTGCTCTTTTCCTTGTTCGTGGGGGATTCTATATACTTGCCAGGCGGTCTTAGAGTAGAGGCTGAAAAGGAGGTATTTGGTGGTGGAATGGCGGAGATGATCGGAAATGAAAGAAGGGTTTTGGATTAGAGATTTCCATGTTTTGCAAACAGAGGTGCAAGTTATGATGGATTTGATGGGTAGTCGCATGATAATATCGAGGAGGATTTCTGGAGGCAGAGAGTGAGAGTCACACATGATCGCTTCTTCAGTGAAAGATCTGCAGAGTTCGGGTAAATTGTCTGACATTATTATTATTATTCGCTGCTCCTTTCAACTTCCACAAAGAACCCAGATCGCAACACCACTTAAAACACCAGATCTGACTGCACAATCACCACCATCGCCGTCGCCCACCAGAAACTCCGCCTATTTGGTGGTGATTGTTGTATGACGAAGAGGGACAGACTGAGTCGGACGAAGAAAGAAAGGGGAGAGAGAGAGGGGCCGTGAGAAATTGAATTAAAAAAAAATTCTCTCTTTATGTAGCGAATAGCGATGAACAGTAGCTGAAATGTCAAAAATTGGTGAGTATTTATTTTCAAATTCAAAGTAGTTGAGATTGGATAAGCCCGACCACTGGTGTCTCCCAGAACTTACCTTAATGAATTGTTTGGATTGGAGTGGCACAGCACTACGAAGTCAAGCTATTAATTTAATTGTGGTTCAATAGAATCTGTCATTACAAATAAAATATTTGGAGTTTGATCACCGTCTACACCATAAATTAATTGGTATCTTGATTTGATGATAAAAAGTTATCATTAAGAATGGACGCGTCATAGATTAAAGCCCTTTAAGAAAAAAAGCTATTAATTTAATTTGTTTTCATTTATCCCTCTTCTCGAGGCCTAATTTATATATATATATATTTTTTTTTTGATAAGTAAGAGAATTATATTAAAACCTCAGGGAAACAAAAGGACAAACAGAGAATACAGAGGAGGAAACAAAAAAAAAAAGAAAAGTAGAAAACAAGAAAACAAGCAAAGCCAACAAAGAACTAATTACAAAGAAGAGAACTAAGAAACATAGGGATAGAATCACTAGAGGTGAGTCCCCAAGCCCTAGACCAATCAAAAAGCGAGCCACTAAAGTAAGCGAGCAGTTGGTCATCAGTCTTGTCCCTGTCCTCAAAAGTACGCCAGTTTCGCTCCCTCCAAATGCACCACATTAGGCACAACGGAGCTAGATTCCAAACTCTAGAAGAGTGCTTTCCGAGCCAGTTCCACCAGCCGAAAAGCGTATCTGCAATCGATTTTGGCAAGACCCAAGAAATCCCAAAAGATCTATACACCAGGCTCCACAACTGAAAAGCTTTTCCACAATGAAGAAGCAAGTGATTCGCCGTCTCCCCATTACTACGGCACAAAATACACCAATCAACAAAATCGAAGCCTCTACACCGCAGAATGTCCCCTGTAAGAATCTTTTCCCAAGCTGCAGACCATACAAAGAAGGAGACGTGCATAGGAGCCTTAACCTTCCAAACACCTTTCCAAGGAAAGATAATAGGCAAGGGACATCGAAGCTTATCATAGAACGATCGAACATCAAAAACCCCCTTCTTTGACAGATTCCAAATCATACGGTCTCTTTGCTCAGAAAGAGGTAAATTAGAATCCAGGGAATGAAGGAAATCATCCACAACACCCGACTCCCAATCATTCGGATTTCTAAGAAGGAGAACCTTCCAACTTCTCCGGGCCTCGATTCCCAGACGCTCGAGAGACGAGGCTACAGAAGCCTCCTTATTAACAGCAATCCCATACACTACCGGGAAGGATAGATGGAGAGGTAAGTCCCCACACCAATGATCCGTCCAAAACTTCACCCTATCCCCCACCCCTACCTCGAATCGGATGTGTTTAGAAAACACCTCCCAACCTTTCCGGATACTTCTCCATAAACCACACCCATGAACACCCCTGCCTAATTTGGACGACCAGCCCCCCCACTCTTCCCCAAACTTCAAAGCTATAACCCTCCGCCAAAGACGAGTCTCCTCAACCCCAAACCGCCATAGCCATTTTCCTAGTAACGCTTTATTAAACGTAGTTAACTTCCTAATACCCAAACCACCGTAAACCTTAGGAGCACACACCTTATCCCACCCCACCAAATGAATCTTCGAATCCCCCCACAAAAAGTCCCTCTGAATCTTCTCAATCTTATTAGCCACATGCGAGGGAATGGTAAAAAGGGATAAAAAATAAGTAGGAAGGCTAGAAAGCGTACTCTTAAGCAGCGTCAACCTACCACCTTTAGATAAATACAACTTCTTCCATCCGGCCAATTTCCTCTGAAATTTCTCCAAGATAGGATTCCATATAGAAGGGGACTTATGGGAAGCCCCCAGCGGCATACCAAGATAGGTCATAGGCAAAGACCCAATCCGACAACCCAGAATCTCTGCCAAGGCATGAACGTTATTAACCTCCCCTATAGGAACCAACTCGCTCTTCGAGACATTAACCTTCAAACCAGTCACAACCTGGAAACAAAGGAGAAGCATCCGCACATGAAGGATCTGCTCCACATCCGCATCACAGAATAGAATAGTATCGTCCGCAAACAGAAGATGCGAGACACATTCCTCTACACCCCGACTACCAACAGCTTGGAAACCTTTGATCAAGCCAGCACCTTCTACTCTTTTCAACATCCTACTCAAAACCTTCATCATAACCAAAAACAGCATTGGAGATAGTGGGTCCCCTTGTCTTAGACCCCTCGTGCTCCCAAAAAAATCAACTGGCGTCCCATTAATCAAAATAGAAAACTGGACAGTAGAGATACAAGTGCGAATCCAACTACACCATCTTTCCCCAAAGCCCATTCTCTTCAAAAGATCTAGAAGAGCCTCCCAATTCACATGATCGTAAGCTTTCTCAATGTCAAGCTTACAAATAACCCCCGGAATCCTGCTCTTAACAAGACTATCAACACACTCATTAGCAATAAGAACTGAGTCAAGAATCTGTCTACCTCCCACAAAACTATTTTGAGACTCAGAGATCAGTTGATCTAATACCTGTTTCAACCTATTTGCCAAAACCTTCGACAAAATCTTGTACAAGCTCCCCACCAAGCTGATAGGCCTGAAGTCTCGAATATTAGAAGCATCATTTTTCTTAGGAATAAGAGCTATAAAGGTCGCATTCAGAGATTTCTCAAACTTACTATGATGATAGAACTCCTCAAAAACTGCTAGAACATCTCTTTCCACCACTCTCCAGCAGTGGTGGAAAAAAGCCATAGATAAACCATCTGGACCAGGAGCTTTATCTCCCCCCAACTCATTAAGAGCTAGAAGAATCTCCTCCTTCTCGAACCTCCTTTCAAGCCAACCCCTCTCCGACCCATCTATCTGATCAAACTCCAGACCTTCCACAAAGGGCCTCCACTCTTCTGACTCCTGGTACAAATTTTTATAAAAATGCACAACCTGAGCAGCCATCTCAGATTCCTCCTCATAGATCACCCCATCCACCTCCAAGAAACTCAGGTGATTAAACCTTCTCCAGGAATTAGCCATCTTATGGAAGAATTTAGTGTTGTTATCTCCTTCCTTAATCCAAAGCATCCTGGATTTCTGTCTCCAAGAGATTTCTTCCAAGGAGAGAAGATTCTCGACTTCAGATCTTGCCACCGCTCTCTCACAAGACTCTGCATCAGAGAGACCAAACTCCCCTTCCTTGGCATCTAAAGAATTCAAAGTCTCTAATAATTGAGACTTTTTGCGACCAACATGACCAAACTCCAAACGATTCCACCGAACGATGTCCTCTTTCAAGGCCTTCAATTTTTTGGCCAAAACAAAACTAGGAGTGCCAGAGAAAGAATGACGATTCCACCAAGACTCAACTCTATCAATAAAGCCTTCCGTCTTGAGCCACATATTCTCAAACCTAAACGGACTTTTCCCCCTCGCTATTCCCCCCACCTCCACAAGAATAGGGAAATGGTCAGAAACAAGGCGAGGTAAAATCCGTTGGATCACATCCGGATAATGCTCCTCCCACTCCTGAGACACCAAAACTCTGTCTATCCTAGACATCGAAGGCCGAACTGACCCTCTAGACCAGGTATAACTCCCACCCTCCAAAGGCAAATCAATCAAATTAAGGTCCTCGACGAACTCCGAAAAAAGTTCCATTGCCGGAGTGAGACGTGAATTACCCAAACTTTCACTAGGGAAGCGGACAATATTGAAATCCCCAATACAACACCAAGGGACATTCCAATATTGCTGAACACCAACCAACTCATCCCACATCAATCCCCTCGCATTGTTAACAATAGGGCCATAAACCCCCGAACAAGCCCAACTGAAACCGTCTCCCACCCCTTGCCACCGAACAGACACAGAGAAAGAACCCACCAAAACTTCCGACCTTTCTAAAACCCTCCTATCCCACATCAGCAGAATCCCACCGGCTGTTTGGACGGCATCCAAAGCCACCCAATCCACAAAGGGGCAGCTCCACAAATTCCCCACCATCTGTCTGTCCATACCAGTAAATTTAGTTTCTTGAAGGCAAATTACATCACACTTCCAATCCCGCAGTAAATTTTTAACAATAGAACGTTTCCGACGGTCATTCAGACCCCTAACATTCCAAGAGAGAATTTTTAAATTCATAAACAACAGAAAACCCAACTGAATATTAGCTCAACAGCCAACACACTACCTGCCGTCATAATTAACCGAAGATTGCAGGTTCCTCAACTCTCTCTTCCCTTTATCCTTAAAGATAACAACTTTTCTGGAGAGAGTAACATTCCTATTCACCGCTTTAGCAGTCTCCGTCTCCTTCTCAATTTTTTGTAACAATGCGATGCAAAGCTTCTCATGACGGTTCAAAGGCAACCCCACCAGTTTACTGAAACCAGGGAGTCTATTCTTCACCCATCTTGACGTATCTAATATATTTTCACACCCCACTGCCTCATTACCACAATTCAGTTCAGCTGACAAGTGTATCCCAGAGGGAGTAATTGACATCAGAGGGACAGGTGAGCTATCCTCTCCACCCAAACCCTTATCTGAAAGATTCCATCCTTCGTCCACTAAAACACTCGCCCCAGGGACAGTACACAAAGTCTTTGTGGGTAACTCCACTAACCTGGATTGCTCAGGTTCAAGGGCAGCAAATGGCGTGAGGCTGACCAAGCCACCAACATCCCTTTCTTGATCCCCCAAAACCACAAGCCCAGCCCTCAAAAAACTCAGAAACAAACCAGAAAGGAAATACTCAACCAAAGGCCTCGAAATCGCCATTTCTGCCTTACCCGGAGACACCGTGAGCTCACCGGAGTTAGATCCAATGGAGGAGAGCTCGTCGGACCTTCCCGGAGAGAATGGCGGCTCGTCGGACCTTCCCGGTGAGAACGGCGGCTCGTTGGAGCTGGTTCCGGCGTCGCCGGCCTTACCCAGATCCAACGAGAGCTCGTCGGAGCTTCCGACGAGAGAAGAACCGACAGTCTCCGGTGGCGACGGTGGCTCGCCAGAGCTGCAGCCGACGACGAGCTCGCCAGAGCTACCGGCGAGAGAGGAACCATCCACCAAGAAATTATCGCGCCAGGCCGGAACTCCAATCTTAGAAACATCCATCAGCAGGGCCTGGGCTGAGCCTCCACCACCAGCCAAAGATCCCTCACCCACTTCAAAAGTGCTTGGGCCAGAAAACACAGGTTTAATAAAACCCACACCTGGGTCAGCCAGCTCTGGGCTTGTTCCAAGGCCCAAATATGGCTTAACAGCAGCCCGTTTGAAGCCCTTGGGAACCCATTTAAGAGAGTTAGAAACATCCGTGACACTCTCCCTTCCAACTGCCCGAGGAAGAAGTCTGCTCTTCGTACCACCCCCTCTCTTTCTCTCCCAGAAAACCCGCCTCCTACCTATCACATCAACTTCCACGACAAGACTTCTCCTTGACCAGCCAGCACTCTTCTTCCTTCTGTCAGAAACTTTTGAATTCAAACTACTGCTAGGTACACTGATCCTAGGGTCTGCCAAAGTTTGCTCACCGCCTTCTGCCTCCTCAAGAATGCAGCTCTCCCTCCTAACCCCTCCCACCCCTTCCATCTTATCAGATAACTTCACCGGAAAATCCCCTACCTTTGCACCTGTGATTCTCAGAATCTCCCCCATCTTCTTCACTCCCTTATGTGGTATCTTCCCCTTGACTGAGACACCTGGTTGCATAAGCTTCTCTCTATCCTCTACTCTTCCATGAAAGCCTTGTACAACTTCAGCAAAAGTTCTAGAATGAGCCTCCAGGTTGAACCTCCACACCTGAGGAATGAATTTGGGACCACTCTCTCCCACTGCATAATGAGAAGGATTCAACACTTTTCTAAGTTCAAGGCCAAAAGCCCTCCAGCCATATCTCTCTTTACCTTCCGGTATGATAACCGACCTCCTAGACCCACCTGTTTTGAGCTCAGTCAACAGCAAGAACTGGCCAAAGGAGTTGGAACTCCATTGGAGAGTAAAAGCTGTGTCTCCTTCTCTAAAAGAAAAGAACTGTTTGGGGCTCACCCCAACAACAATGTGTTCTATGTTTAACATCAACCAATGTGCTGCGTTCTTGCCCAAGAAAACTGATCTCATAAAGAATTTGCCTCTCTCAAAAATCTGTAGCTTAAAATAACGACCCCCTTCCTCTAACACTAACTGAAAATATTTGGACTCAAGGAAGAAACTACGGACCCCCCCCCCCCCCCCCCCCCCATGTGTCAGAAGAAAACTGCCTAATTTATATTTATATACCCTATCGGTACTAAATTGTGAGCACTAGCAATAGAGGACATAAAAAAACATATATTTTACATTCTCAAACACTACTTTATTTATTTTACTATCTCATTTTACAACTTACCTAACATCTCAGTTTCTATTTTTAGATATAACTCATTAAAAAAATATAAATTATACCAACAAATAATATAAAAAATAATACAACTCTTCCATCTCTCTACCTTTTTGTCTTTCTCTCTCTCTACCAAACCTACACACTACTTAAAATAATAATATTTAAGTTTACCACCCAACTACAATAAGTTGCAAATATGCAAACTTACTGTATCAAGGTGGCATATATTTTTACAACTACATGCCCCGATGCAGTGAGTTTTTAGTGAATTTGGTTGTAAAATAGCAACCTGGGGTTTTACACCCCCAATGCTAGTATTCTTAGCATTCACATCAAGAGTAATAAAAATGCTAAAAAGCCATTTAACAACCTACACACAAAAATACCTACTAAATTAAAGCTCTCAAACGTTACAAATTCTGACACTTAGCTACAATGAGTTGCCAACAAATATTTATTTAATCCCTCAAGCATGCCTCTAAGTTTCTCCCTCTCTCTCTTTCTCACACTGAACCTTGTTCCACATCTTTTTAGTTGGTTCTCCCTCAACCCATCCCTTCCGTTCTCCCATGCCTAAGACCAAACCCAAGCTTGAAACTCTTTGACTAGCGTGGGCATCAATGTCGAGGTGAGATCAGCGTGAAGATCGGTGTGGGTCATCGGCGTGGAATGGTGGTGGTTGTTTGGGTTTTGTGGTTGGGTTTTTGTTGGTTGTGGTATGGGTGGGTTCGTCGTCGTTGGTGATGGTTGTGACTGTTGTGGCTATGGCTAGGGTGGCTCGTGGTAGTGGGTGTAGGTGTGGGTTTGGGTTTGAGTTTGTGATTTGATTTTGGGGTTATGATTTGGTTTTGGGTTTTTTTTTTTTTTTTTTTTTTTGTGATTTTGGTGGTTGGGGGGTTGAGGGTTGAGGTTGTGGGTGGCGATGGTGATGGCTGTGGTAGTGGGTATGGTTTGGGCGGTGGTGGCTAGTGGCAGTGGGTTGGGTGTTTTTGTTTGGGAGAAGAGAGATACACGTACAAAAAGAGAGAGGAAGAAAGAGAGAGAGGAAGAGATGAGATTGAAATTAAAAATTAATTACAAAATAATAAAGAAATAATATTTGAATGAAGTGGTAAAAAATATAAAACTTTTGATATTGGGTATATTATAAAGTGGGGTGTTAAAATAAATAAATAGTGTTTTGAGTTGCTAAATGCTATATTTTTTAGCATTCTTGATGTGAGTGATGCTTCTATTCCAGGCAATAAATAAATTTCTTAATATAATTTTCACTTTATTTAAAACTAGTGTGTAGTCTCGAGTATATATATGAATACAATTAAAAATAATCACAAGAATACGGTTCAAATTATACATTTTTTTGAGAAGAGGTTTAAATTATACATGATATTAGTTTACATTTTTTTAAAACCATAAATTTCTAAAATATGTAATGGTTTCTCTCTCTCTCTCTCTCTCTCTCTCTCTCTCTCTCTATATATATATATATATAGAATTTGATTGGATTTAGACTCTTCAGTTTTTGCACCTAATAATTCACTTACAACAAAAATTAAAGACTTAGATGGATACATGGCGGAAAATTGGACTCCAATTAAAAATTCAATTTAAAATCTAATTGGACTTGGAATTTTCAATTTTTACAGCCAATACTCACTTTGCACAAAATTAAAAATTAAATCGGACATGTGGTGCAAAATTGAGAATCCTATTAAAATTTAATTAGATTTTCTCTGAATTTTAGCTATTAATATATATATATATATATATATATATATATATATATATATATGTATATATATCAATACCTCTCATTCGCTAAAGTTTAAATTAGGGAGGGTAGTTTTAGAAACTTGTACATTTTTATGTAAAAAACAATGCATGAAAGATGTTTCTTTAAAAATGTAGATTTTCTAAACAGGCCTAATAAAATGGGACAGAGGTAGTAAAAAAAAAAAAAAAACTCGATTCGATTCAATTTTTTTTTTTTGAGAAAGAAGAAGTTCATTTATATTATTCTAAAGAAACTGTAAAATTAGTTTGAATAAAATGAGAAATTGATGGTGGAACATCTTCCATCCATACAAAGTTAAGCACTAATCTCGCCAAACCATGTGCCACTTTGTTACCCTTTCTCTTTGTTTGAGAGTAGGATAATTCTGAAAAGCTCTTCTCTAATAGCTTAGCATCTTCAACGAGTTAACCATATGATGCTAATCTTGCATTGTTGAACCTTAATGCTTCCGTAACCACACTCGAATCCCCTTCAATCACAATTCTATCCACACCAACTTCTGCGGCAAACTCAATGGCTCGGGTTGCTGCCATAGCTTTGATCTCCACCAGTTTGTAAGCTTGACTGAGATTTTGAGCAAGTGACGCGATAACCAAACCATCATGATTTCTGATAACACCTCCTATACTTGAACAATTTGAGCTTGTACAAACAGCTCCATCATAATTGACTTCGAAGGAACTAGGAGGAGGGGTCTTCCACTTTATGCCACTGGGTTGTGCAGTCCGTATACGTGTGGTTGGCTGGGCAACAACGAATTCAGATAGCCATTCTGCAGCAACCCGAGACAGCTGATCAATAGGATGGTGGGGCTGTTGATTTCGCACCTTGTTTCGCTGCTGCCAGATACACCACGCTGTCACTGAAAAAGTTTCAGCTCGCTTGCCATGATCAAAAATCTAGTTCAGTAGCTCCCTGAAGTTTTGGAAATGTACCCAAGACCTGAAATTCCATTCTGTAGCATCCCACACCCCATCCAATTCGGGACATGACCAAAGTGCATGAAGCATATCTTCTTGAGATGTTGAACACCTGTCACAGTGATGATCAGTGAGCACCTGTCGACGAACCAGATTGCATTTCGTTGGTAGAGAGTTTCTACAGGCACGCCAGACCAGATGAAGTGTTTCACCTTGTTTGGAACATCAAGAGCCCAGATTTTTTTTCCAAAGAGATTGAGCAGGGTCTGGTGGATCTGGATGAGCGAAACCAGCACCTTGATTTTTTAAAATTGGTACCTGGACTTGCAAGAGTATTGCCCATTCTCAACTCTAGGCCAAAACACTGAATCTTTGGCTGCATTTTTTGCTAAGGGAATTCTTTTGATTAATTCCGCCTCTTGTGGAGCAAAAATCCCATCAATCATTTCATGATTCCAAGTTCTATTGTTCTGATTAATCAAGCATTCCACCGTTGCTTCTTCCATTAAATCCAGGATAGGGGATGGAATTTTGGTTGGGTGTTTTGTAGGTAGCCAGCAGTGCTGCCAAATTTTGATGGACTTTCCATCGCCAACCCTCCAACAAGCGCCTTCTAGAATCACATCTCGCCCTTTGAGGATGCTTCTCCATGCATAAGAACTTGCCTTTGACTCCTTTGCATCCAAAATAGAGCAATTTGGAAAGAACTTTGCTTTGAAGGCTCTATGGAAGAGAGAATCAGTGTTGTTGAGGAGGCGCCATGTTTGCTTAGCAAGTAGAGCATCATTGAATAGGATTAAATCTTTGAAGCCCATTCCACTGACAAACTTGGATTTTGTTAACTCCTCTCACTGGATCCAATGAATTTTTCTTCTCTCCCCACGTTGTCCCCACCAAAATTTTTTCACCATGGCTTCAATTTCATGACACAACCCTATTGGCAATTTGAAGCAACCCATTGTAAAAGTTGGAATGGCTTGAATCACAAATTTAATGAGCACTTCTCTCCCAGCTTGTGAGAGTAATTTTCCCTCCCACCCTTGTAGCTTTCCCCAAACTCTTACTTTGATGTAATTGAAACTTGCACGCTTTCTCCTCTCAATCAAAGATGGCAGCCCCAAATACTTCTCATAAAAATTTATTTCTTGTACTCCAAGAAGGTTTTTTAAGGCATTTTTCATTGACGAAGGAGTCGCCTTACTGAAAAAAAAGTGTTATTTTTTCCTTGTTTATTTTTTGCCCCGATGCCGCCTCATACATATCCAACAAATTTAGAATTTTTTGACATTATGATTCATTTGACTTGTAAAATAACAAACTATCATTTGCGAAGAAGAAATGGGTTAGTTTAGGACCATCCTTGCATATAGAAAAGCCCCTCAAATCATCATCAGCTGCTACTTTTGTGATAAGCCCATGCAGTCCTTCCGTATATAAAAGGAATAGGAAGGGGGATAGTGGGTCCCCTTGTCTAATCCCTCTAGTAGGTTGGATAAGCCCATGGGGTTCATCATTCACCAAAATCGAATAAGTAACTGTTTTAACACAAATCATCATTAGATTAATCCACTTGTCATAGAAACCCATTCTCCTCATAATACTTTCCAAATACCCCCATTTAACCCTATCATTGGCTTTACTCATATCCAATTTTATCGCCATGAAACCATCTCCCTTGGATTTATAATTTTTCATACAATGCAGGGTCTCAAAAGCTATAAGGATATTGTCAGATATCAACCTATCTTTTGCAAAAGCTGATTGATTTTCAATAATAATGGTTGGTAAGAATTTTTCAAGTGGTTTGCTAAAACTTTTGAAAACACCTTGTACAAGACATTGCACAAACTAATAGGCCAAAACTCAGTGACTAATTCAGGACTATCAACTTTAGGGATGAGAGTGATAAAAGTATGGTTAACAGGTGAAGGTAGAGTACCTGAATTAAGCCATAAGAGGATAGAACTGGTTACATCACCCTTAACCGTTTGCCAAAAGTGCTTGTAAAACAAGGGCTGCATTCCATCGGGACCTGGTGCCTTCAAATGAGCCATTTGCTTAAGGGCTGCCACAACTTCCCACTCATGAAAAGTACCAACCAAATTAGCATTCATGGATTCGGTCACCATTGGAGGAATATTTTGGATTGCTTCTTGAACTCTTGGAGGGTTTGAATTGGTGAACATCTCAATATAGTACCGAATGAAGCATTGTCCAATATCCCTCAATTGATTCACCCAACTTCCATCCTGAACCTGAATACCCATTATAGAATACCTTCAAAATCTCTTTATGGCCTTGCTATCAAAATACTTAGTATTGTTGTCCCCATTGTTCAACCATAAGACCCTTGATCTCTGATTCCACATTTTAACCTCTCTATCAAGCAAAACATTTATCTCACCCTTCAATTTTCGAACTAAAAAATTATCTCCACTCACCATTGCTATTCTTTTTGCTTTTGCCAGTTGTTCTTTTTTTTTCTCCAACTATTTTCAGACATTCCCAAAACAATTGTTATTCCACCAGGTAAGGTCTTTTTCACACTTTGCCACTTTTTGTAAAGTTATGTTATCAAAATTCTGTCCCTCCAAATGCCTCCATGCTGCTTCTACGGTTTCCCACATCTTGAATCAGACAACTACTTCTCCTCAAACCTGAATATTTTCCGCCTTACAGGAATCTCCAAACCAAACAGATTGAAAAATAGGGGTAAATGGTCCAAAGTGTTGCATGAAAGGTGGTGTACTTTGGCCCCTGGGAATTTCAGAAACTAGCTATTATTCGCCAAGCCCCTATCTAATCTCTCCCAAATAGACACCCCATTATCGAAATGTTTGCTCCAAGTGTATTTAGAGCCAACGAACCCCATGTCCATAAAGCTACATTCATCGATTACCTCCCTAAATAACTGCATTTGATTGTGGCTTTGCAAGGCACCCCCCAATTTTTCATCTTGACCAATAATCTCATTGAAATCCCCTGCACATAACCATGGTTTGTTTATGCTTCGGTTAAGTCTTCTCAGTTTCTCCCATGCCTCACCTTTTCTTGGTGTTTCTGGTTCACCATAGAAGTCAGTAAATCTCCATTCATCATCCCCACCAGCATTGATTACCGCATCAATATAGTATCTATGAGAATCCACCGCATCTAATCTGACGGAGTTTCTCCAAAATAAAACCAATCCGCCACATCTAGTTGTTCTTGGCACCACCCACTTGTTATTTGATTCAATTAGTCGGCAAAATTATATGACCAATAATTATCTTACAATGTAGACATCTAATGTTATGTTCATACACACACGGAAGCTTGGAAATAAAAAGGGAAGGAAATGAAAAGAAAACATGAGTTCTTCCCCCATGACAATTTTGATATCCAATTTTCTATAAAATATTAAATGAAAAAAAAAAAAACATAAACAGAAACTTCTTCTTTAAAAAAAAAATGCAATTGAACCCATTGAAATAATATGAATATTATTCAAAAAAAAAAAAAAAATTGGTTGCAAATCAAAATTCATAAATAATTTTAAAATTTTCACATAATAAGTAATCCAACTCTTAATCAGATTATCAAAAAACTTCCTCAAACTAAAATCACAAATTATGTAACTGAAACCCATTGAACTAATATGAAAGAGTAATTGAACCCCAATTCATGATCAGAGTTTCAAGAAATGCTCAACCAATTCACAAATAATTAAAACCCAATTTGTAAAATATTAAAAATCACTTTGCTCAATGGTAAAATCACATGAAGGCAAATGGATTAAAAAATTATAGTTCAAATAAAGGTTGACAAAATAGATTTAAAGAAATTGGTCATATATACAACATTCATCTCAAAATTACAATGATATGGAATGATTGTAACCATCAGCATGAAGGCCTAGGATACAATCGTACAAACAGTCTACGTTAGACATACATACATATATCATATAATAATATAGTAGCAAATTACTTCAATTCAAAGCAAATTGAAGTGGCTAGCTGATGGGGCTCTTAGAAAACACAGTCTGACCTACTTAAAAGCCATTATATCTATTTACCAACTAAATTGTCTCACGTCACTAAAGAGAAAATGAGGCATCCATCAGGGAATTTTGTTGCCTTTGCAAAATTCCACCACAATGTTATTCAACAGAAGGAAGATGATGGTTGAATTGCCTCGCTGCAGAATTGATAATAGCTCTCTGATCTTGATGCATGTCGTCAGCTTTTTGTCTGTGTCTCCCCGTCATGACACCCTACTACCATATTTCCCCCCATCTGTTCTTGCCAACAAAGCACCTTCTGTTCATAGCTAAAGTAGATTCAGAGAAACAATTTTCCTTGCAAATACAACTTCATTTCTAGTAATCCAGATTGACCACATGATGCAGCACATGAAGTAATAAATTCTAAAGAATCAATCTAGTTAGCATTTCTATTGCAAAATCACTCATACACCTAGTGTATTAGTTTTAAGCCCACTACTTAAGCTATACCAAAGAGCTTTAGCAAAATTACGCCTTAGAACAGATGGTCTTGAGATTTAGTATTAGAGGAGCATAATGGATATAAGATTTCAATCAAAGCAATTCCCTTGCCCACTTCAGCCTTAACAGGAAGACCATCAGAGCAAATCTTCCATAGTAAAGTCATAACCTTAAAAGGAAGTTCGAGGTTCCAAATTTTATGAAATTTCCATTTAATTTATTTGGCCTATTAACTTAACAGGTCTTCATTGGGACAGATTAGTTGATAATCTCCTTTAACTTCATAACAACCTGATCTGAAGCCAAAAACTTAAGGAGATGTATATTAAGAATCTGTACCATTCCCCCCCCACCCCCCCCCCCCCCCCCCCCCCCCCCCCCGACCACATAAAGTTCCTTCACCAACTCTGAATTCTATTTGGCTATAGTGCCATCAATAAGATCAGCAACTAATTAATATACGCCTCCAGATGACCCACAATTAACTTTATGCAAGATATATGATACATAATATTGCATGATATCCTCAAGAATGTTGCAAAATGTAAAAGTAGCAACTGCGCGCTATCATTCAAACAAATGAAATGAGTAGTTCTAGCAGATTTTTTTTGGTTGTAAATCTCATATCTAAATTGCTAAAGAAACATAAAAAAGAACTACATCTTTATTATAAGAGTTAAATACAAATCATGTGTTACAATGAACCCATTATGGGTATTTATAATAGGCTAAATCTTAAACTAACCATACACTATCTATGGTTAATAGGCTTGTGGTAAAAGTAAAAGATTTGGCTAGGACACAAAGTAGGTAGAGCTTGAGCCTATACTATTGGGCTACTATATCTTTAACATATATCATTTGGAAAAGGTCCTCATTAAATACCTCTCCACTTCCAATCAATTTTGTAAGAAATAGAAACTTGCAGCGGAATATAAGTAATCGGTTTTTCGGCATACCTCTCTTGGCCTAAACCGATGATCACACAGGACTTTGAGATTGTTCTACGCTGTCTAGGGCCAGCCTCCACGTAGACCAGCTATCCAAACACGTTTTGAATTCCAGTTTGTGCAACCCACGAACCAAAAACGTTTCTCCGATGGTGTTGCACACTACTAGAGTGATGCAAACATAACCCACAACCTAAGAGGCTCACAATACTCTGTAAACACTATGAGAAATGCGGAATTCGTTTTTTTTGTACAATGGGTACCACTCTTGGTGTTTATATACACACCACTCCATTAATATTAAGTGGAATAGTGGACTTAGTGGGGTAGAGTAACGGTCTAAACCATTACTCCATAACTCCTAGATGTTACAATCTAAGGTATACAGAAGGACATGCCCACTTTGGGTGTCCATCCATATTCTTTTCAGTTTCTAACATCTCCCACTCATCCACTGTGGGCATGGCCCTATTATCCATCTCTCAATGTGTTTCTCAGTGCGTTCATATTGGCAAATAGGTTGTACGACTACCGAGCACACTTGAAAAAAAAAAAAATTTGGGAGCACTATACTGAATCTTATACCAAGACCAGCATAGCAACATCCCTAAAATGTCTCGTTATGCCCTAGACATATATTAACACATCGAATCAAGCATCTCTAACCCCTCTTGAGTTTAATACTCAAACTTATGCTTGATCCATCATAACTATCTAGATGTACTCACGATTATTTCACTACCTTAAGCGCTATAACATGTTAACAGTGAGTACAAATATAAGGATGTGTTAAAAAAAAATAGTCTTCCCTTTGCACTCATGTCCTTCAACTTTGGTCCAATCACTTTCCCAGCAATGTCCCTTTAGACCAAATCCAACATGGCCATGGGTAACATGCCAAAGTAGCAGATATCAAAACCTCAACTTCATGACATAGTCAAAAGTAACAAGGGCATAAGTAGGATCTTAATGAAAGATCCATGGGACTCACACGGTGAAGAAGCACGGATTTATTCTCTCACCTCTGCTTTTGGTCAAGCAAGCACATGTAGTATGAAATACATGTTACGATGGAGTTCTCTTAAGCAAGAGCATATGTCTTAACTCAATACACCGTACAAATCTTAGTATAGTCGCTACTCAAGCGCCTAACTCGAGTCCTTTATTCGCTTGCCACCTTAGGCATTAAATAAGTTCTCGCATTTGGCTAACCATAGGCTACATGGATCATGGGCTATCCATGTACGGTCTAATCAAGATAAATATATTATAGACCTCATCTTAGTCCCAACTAAGGCGACATCTGTTTGTGTCAACCGTCTATATATGCTACATAAGCATTGAATGACACAATGTCTCATCTTTGCTCACTACTCAAGTGCCAGAGGCGATCGCTCGTGTGAGTGAGCCGACCTAAACCTGCTGACATAGCTTTCATACCACAGAACTCATCATATGGTATATGTGTGTGTAAACATACATATTATTAACTAAATAATGGTAACTAAAAACCCAAAAAAGTACAATAAATGGTAACTAAAAACAGCATATCATCATATTCTACATAGCCCTAAACTCCTAACATGAGTTTGAAAGACATCCCTTCCTATAGGCTTTGTAAGAGGATCAGCAATCATGAGGCTTGTAGAAATGTGTTTTAGAACCACTTCATTGTGAGCAACCATGTCTCAAATGTAGTGATATCGTATATCAATGTGTTTGGTTCTACCATGATACTTAGAATCTTTAGCATAGGCAAGTGCTGCCATGCTATCACAATGTACCGTAACGGGATCCGAGGCATCCTTGACAACCTCAAGATTCTGAAAGAACCTCCTTAACCAAACTGCTTCTTGAACAGCTGCTGAACATGCTACATACTTTGCTTCCATAATTGATAATGCTATACAAGGTTGTTTCTTGCTACTCCAAGTGATGGCACCATTATTTAGCAAGAAAGCATATCCAGATGTAGATTTGCGTTCATCTAGGTCACTACCCCAATCAGCATCACTATAGCCAATCATACGCAAATCTGAACCCTGATAACAAATGACGTAGTTCGCTGTCCCTTTTAGATACCTTAATATCCTCTTGACAGCTTTCCAATGAGCAAGTCTTGGATTAGATTGAAATCTGCTGACTAATCCAACAACATAACATATATTAGGCCGAGTACACATCATTGCATACATCAAGCTTCCAACTGCATTAGCATAGGGAACACGAGCCATCTTTTCTTTTTCATCTTGAATCTTAGGACACATATCAAGGCTTAAGCTCTCATTTTTTGTGACTGGAGTATCTATGGGTTTGCAATTATGCATTTGGAAACACTCAAGAACTTTCTTAATGTAGTTTTGTTGTGATAAACCTAAAAGTTTCTTTAAGCGATCCCTAAGGATTTTAACCCCTAGAATATAATCTGCCTCACCTATGTCCTTCATCTCGAAGTTAGAGGACAACCACCCTTTTGTGGCGATAATCATCTCCATGTCATTTCCAGCCAGTAATATGTCAACGACATACAATGAAAAAAATAATGAAACTTCCCTTGGATCGTTTTACGTAGACACAATGATCTTCTTCGATCATCGTAAACCCATTCGATAGAACGGCTCGATGAAATCTCAGATACCACTGTTTAGATGATTGCTTTAAACCATATATGGATTGCTTAAGTTTGCACACTTTGTGCTCTTGACCTTTGGTCACAAAGCCAATAGGTTGATCCATATAGATCTCTTCATCTAGTTCTCCATTGAGAAAAGCTGTCTTAACGTCCATTTGGTATAATTCCAAATTCAAGTTTGCAACAATGGCCAAAATGAGTCGAACAGAGGCAAACCTCACAACCGGAGAAAAGGTTTCCTCATAGTCAACACCCTCCTTTTTAATGTATCCTTTTGCCACTAATCGAGCTTTATACCTTTCTATTGACCCATCCGCCTTGCGTTTGATTTTAAGAACCCATTTTTTCCCAATTGCTTTATGCCCTGATGGTAGGTTTACCAGATCCTAGTCCGGATTAGTCCTCATAGACTCCATTTCATCATTCATTGCTTTCATCCACTCATCACTAACAGAAGATGAGACAGCCTTTTGCACAATTTTTGGCTTATCATCATCCTGTGAAGCAATAATGAAAGCTTCCCCCTCAATCTCAAAATGACGATGAGGAATATTTCCACGGTTGCTTCTACGTGGCTGAGGTTGTTGTGGATCAACTTCTAGTGGTGTGCTCCCATTAGGTTGTGAGTCGCTCCCACAGTCTCTAGGAGTTTCAGGAATTTCTTCCTTGTCCTCTACTAGTCTACTTGGGGTGCCTACTTCTTGATCCATCATTTCATAAAGAGTCAAGTTCTTTTCAACCTCACCTATGTTAGGGAATTCACTTTCAATGAAATCAACATCACGTGACTCCAATTTAGTTACACTTCCATCAGGTTGTTCACCTATCAACACAGCGTTTGGAATGCTCAGAATATCTTATAAAGATACACTTCTTTCCTTTAGGCCCCAACTTCCCATGTCTATGAGAAGTATTGTGAACATAACCTATTGAACCCCATGGCCACAAGTTATTTAAGTCAGGTTTCTTGCCGGTCCATAGTTCATAAGGTGTGGAAGATACTGATTTAGAGAGCACTCGATTAAGTATATAGGCTGCAGTCAAAAGTGCATCCCCCAAATACGAAATCGGTAAGTTTGTAAAAGTTCAAATATGTGTGTAAGCATCCTTGAACGTTTAGACCCCCAAATTACAACTTAACCAATTCAAGCATTATGTCAAACAATTAGTGTGCGGAAACTTAACATAAGCTATAATATGGAATTGGTAAAACTATCTAAGCCAAATTAAAATCACAACCCATAGCAGATAATAAAAAGGCAAAGATAAAGAGGAAGGAAGATGCAAACACAAAGACAACACGCGATGTGTTATCGAAGAGGAAACCGAAGCCCTTGACCCTCCAAGCCTAATCTACCTAGTGCACCTAAGCCCTCCAAGCTTCTTGCTCCAACGAGGTTACGCCGAACCTTTTTCTTTTCTAGCTTCCCGGATTCCGCTACTAGACCGTAGCATCAACCAATGAAGATTGGTTCCTTCCTAACTGCTTCCCAGAAATGAGAAATCTAAACAGCTCTCTCACAGTAATGAAAATGGTGAGAACCAGGTTTGGTAAGATGCCTCTCAAGGATTTGACAATGCAGAGGAAGAGAGTTGAGGAATTTGAAGAGACTCTAATGTATAGATTGTTGGTGAATCAATCTTGTTTTTCTTTAGGGTTTCTCTCTCAAAATTCTCTCTGGAAGTTCTCTTACATTTGTGGGTAAAAGGGGTATTTATACTGGAGTGGGAGAGGAATGTGAAACGTCAGGATTTACAAAACAGGGGTGGCTCGCGGCTTGACCTCGCGGCTTGACTAAGTCGCGAGATCCAGTCGCGAGATAACCGTATGGCCAGTTGTCCTGTTTTGTCCTGTAGTGCTCCAGCTAGCATGATTGTTCACCTTCTGGCATTCTTGGCACGTGTGTTGCGTTTGGCGACTTGCAGCCGCGAGTCACCCGCGAGGCCAAGCCGCGAGTCTCTGTTTTCTTGCACACTCTTGAGCAAACTTCACTCTATCTCACTCACTACCCTTACATCAAACCCACCTAAATACAGGGTTACTAAATGCTGAATTACAAGCAAATTTGGCACGAAATAAAGCCAATTAGATGGTTGAATAAATTCAACCTTACAGTTTGCTTACGCCATCATTGACCTAACCATCTCTAGCAGTGTTTGATTTCTCCTTTCCGCCACACCATTTTGTTGCGGTGTATAAGGCATCGTTAACTGCCTTACAATTCCCTTTTCATCACAGAGCTCCTTAAATTACTCAGATAGATACTCACACCCACGATCAGTTTTGAGAGCCTTAATGCTCTTGTCTAATTGATTCTCAACCAATCTCATGTATTGTCTAAAGCAATCTAAAGCCTCAGACTTATGAGAAATCAAATAGACATGACCGTAACGTGTATAGTCATCTATAAATGTGATGAAGTAGAAACCTCCATGCCTTGCCCTTACATTCATTGGACCACATATATCAGAGTGTATTAGTTGCAATGGAAAAGATGCCCTTGTGGCTTTTCCAAATGGTTTTATTTTTGACTTTCCCACAAGACAATGTTCACATGTGGATAAAGTGACCTTAGCGAGATTGCCCATAAGGCCTTCTCTAGCTAACCTAGTCATCCTTTCTTGCCCTATATGACCAAGCCTAGCATGCCATATAATTGAATTATTAGAAGCATTATCAGATGAAGTCAAAAAAACTGAACTATCATTATTATAATATTCAATATCCAAAATTAAAAAACCAATTGAAATAAAACCACGGCCATAATAAACTGTTCCCAAATGCAATAAAACATAATTATTCTAAAAAATAAACCGAAAACCAAGTCTTAACAAAGTAACTACGGAAAGTAAGTTCCTCCGGATCTCTAGAGCATACAACACGTCATGGAGCAACAGAGTGCGACCACCTCGCAATTCTAGCATGTAGGTACTAATTCCAAGTACCTCTACACTAGCTTCATTTCCTACCTTGATGTCTCTACACCCAACAGCAATCTGGCAGTACTCCACAAATCCCACTCTATCTCCTGCTACATGTTCTGTTGCCATTGAGTCTACAGTCCACATAGGAGCAGAATTAGCAACAAGGACATGACTAGTTACAAAAACATGGTGAGATGTAGGATTAGGTGTTACCTTTTTTGGCTTAGTGCATTCACGAGCAAAATGTCCTTTCTTTCCGCAATTATAACAAGTCAACTTAGACTTGTCCTTCTTTGCACACTTTCCTCTAGTATTGCGCTTGACAAACTTAGCCTTCTTAGACGGTGGCCCATTAGGTCTCTCTTGTCCAGGAGCGTAATCAGGTTGCTTGTGTTTAGGCCTAGATGCCTTACGCAAGCTAGTCTCAGCCATGTGCATAGAACTAATCGGCTTGGCTGCTTCAAGGCGCTCAGCTTCAAGTTCCAAGTGATGAGCCACATCATCAAATGTTTTGATGTTCTCATTATGTGTCAAGTTTTGACACATCGTCTCCCATGAACTTGGTAGTGAACGAATCACTGCCTGGACTTGTTGTTCGTTAGTAAGATTGTTTCCAGCTGATTTGAGCTCTCGAATCATGGAGGACATCGTCCTAAGATGTTGCTTCATCATATGTTCAGAGCGCATCTTATATGAATCAAATTTCATTGTTAAGCCACGCAGTCTAGTGGCTGATGTCCCTCCATATCTTAGTTTTAGAGCTTTCCACATGTCTTGTGCAGTTGTATACTGCTCAAATTCACCAATCAAGTCATTGTGCATGCTGCTTATCATTGTAAAGCGCGCACACAAATCCTTCTTGCGCCAACTTTCATAGGCAGCAAGATCACGTTGGTGTTGCTCAGTGCTTCCCTCATCGGGTTTACTTAACGAATGAGTTAGAGTCTCTAGGACTTCTTGCTCATTCAGCACATACTGGATTTTGTGGTGCCAAATATTGTAATTTTCACTATCCAGTTTCTCTCCTTTATTGAGATCAGCAACTATACCTTTGGAAGCCATTTCACTACAAAATTTCACAAATAGGACATTACACACACATTTCAAAAATTTTGACGTTCGATCTAAAATAAACTTAGATAATCAACACACGTCACAAGATCGAAAATTCGCTATACTTCTTAATCATCTCTTGTGCCACTAGTGTTTATTACTAAGCTTAATTTTCATCTATTCGTGCAAAATTATGTATGGGAGATAACGCAACTCAACCATACTCCCATTATTCCATATTTCAATTCTAAACATATTTGCAAAATATATGTATTGAAAATAATTCACCAATTTTGTCAATTAACTATTAAGCCAAACATGCTATCACAATTTAAACTCATGAAAATAAATCATATAGGCATATCATTATTTCACTAAGAAATAATTATTGCTTTAATAATTGTTGTTTTGTCGTGTTAAATATAATATTTAACGTTGTGTAAATATTTTTAATACCATATTTCACTAAGAAATAATAACAGAATTAAATAATTTAAATCAATCAATTCCATATCATTAAATATTTCTTAAAAAAAAAATATATATACGCCACCAATAAAGAGCCACATCAACCATAGTAAATTGCAGCAGCCCTTTAAATGTAAGAAGAACGAATCGTCATGATATTTAAACACCATTCACGTGTCATGCATTTAGGAAATAAACTGTTTGTGGAACCCCTTTTTATTTATTTATTTAAATAATGGTGGAACAGACGGAGAACATGTGCACGCTGAGTAGTGCACATTAATAGACCAAAAGAACAAAAATAGGTGTTTAAGAAGCAATTGGGACCTCCTTCTTCTTTACTATTATTATTATTATTACTAGTCGCTAACCCGTGCGATGCATGGGAAAGTTCTTAGAAATGCTAAATATTTTTTTTAATCAAATTAAATGCCTTTTTTGTCGGGTTGAGAAAAATTTAGTCAACTTAAATGAACCTTTCGCTTTGGATTTTAAGGAATAACTCTCACAAAAAGGAATATACAAATTTCATTAGGATTTGAGCTGGTCAACCAAGGTAGGTGTGCGTGTGTCTTTATATATATATATATAGTGACCTTGTCAAATATTTCTTAATCTGCCAACAAAGCAAATTATTGCTCATTTGAAGCAATTTCCAATGTTCATTCTAGGCAGAAGCTTACATACTTTTTGTTGTTGTGATTTACAATTTGAGTAGATGAAAAATAATATGATGTTCTATCACTAGTTATTGCCTTCACAACAAAAAGGGCAAAATTTCAAATCAAAAGATTACATATCACATTTAAAAGAAACACTAACAGAAAGTAAAATATATGACATGCACTAATAACAAATGATCATAATATTCAAAGAGTTTTGTAGATCAAAAACAAAATCTTATTAAATTGCTGGGGGCAGCTTCACTAACTATATTTTATCAATAAAAATTATTTTCTTCATAAGACTTGTTTAAGTTATCATATTAAATATGAGAAAATAGGTGCAACCATATTGTTGTTGACTCTACACAGTATCACAAAGAGTCTCTCTTGGATTGCTTCATTCTTCTCTGTGCTCTACAACTAAAGCTCCCCCATCATAAGCTTCTTGCCTTGCAAAACTGTGCAGACAAAAGTAGAATTCCAGAATTTTCATTTCCTACTTTTGCAGCCCTCAACAAAAGTTAAGATTCATGATTTTATCAAAATCTTGCATGCCTTTATTATTAAAATTCTCAATATATACACCATTAGCATAGATACAAATTGATTCAAAAGCAGCCTTATTTTAAAAACACCATAATGCAGAAATATCACCAACAAATAATCATAATATTTGAAGAGAGATGAATGAAGCAAAATAAAAATAATTAAAATTCACAAAATGAAGAACCAAATATCAAGAACATAGAGGGAGATTGTTGGGAGCAGAATTAACAAACCTAACATAAATTGTTAAGATTTTAGACTCAATTGGAAAGGAAGTAACTCTAAAAGTTTTAGCTTGCCAAGCTTTCTTGCATTGTTTTATACCTCCTGGAGCAAGGATATCAAGGGAGTTACAGGATGAGCGGATAACAAACCAAACAAATTGGCACGTATATCAACCATGAATAACACACCCAAAATTATAAAAATCTAAATAGATTAAAATGTTAGATTGAGAAAGAACTTAACTGTTTATTTATAACTGCCAAAAATGTTTAAGGATTTCCAAAACTACTAAAGTTTGTCAGGGTTAACAAATTTTATACACCTATGGGAATCTAATTCTTTTCAATCCAGTCAAAGAATTAGATAAACAAACAAAAAGAATAGAAAGATATAATACCTGTTTTCAAAGTTTTCAAGGGCTTTAACTAATTCCTCATACTTATATTCCTTTATCTCCACCTCTACTTCTACTTTCTCCACCACTCCTGCACCTTTTAAAATGCCAAAATAACCTAACGACATCATTTAATGCAATATCTTTTAAATTAAAGCATGGACACAATAAAGATGAGTGAAAAAGATCATAAATTTATGTAAACATTCAAAAATTTGGGAATTTAGATTCAGATTCTGTAATAAGAACAAAACAGTCGGGTATATTATCTTAAAGGTGTTGTCTAACACAGAACAGATTGGGTTGCTAAGCTGTTTGGTTTTTCCTTTACAAATGATGTACGGTAGCTGTTAGTTTGAGTTGAAGCCAAGAGAATAATTTTTATAGATACAAAATATTCAAGGGCAGGTTGTATGATTGAAAACAAATATTTTACCTTCCAACCATTTAAAAGAAACATTTTACCTTCTTACAATGAATTATTGGAAAAACAACTAAAAACAATTATAATGAGTATAACAATCGCAATAAACAATATGTTCCAACCGTTTAAAAGAAATATTTCTTTTATTTTGTATAACAACTCAGCTGAGTCAAATATACTTTTTAAAATGAAAATAGTCTAAAAACAAAGGAGTTATTTTTTTTTTGTTTCTCTTTTTTCTTTTATTTAGCAAGTAAACAGAATAATGAACAAATATAGATTTCATAAACAAAACTATCTACATCAGACAAATAGTGCAATACATGTATTAGTAGCAAAGCAGTAAATGATCTGATTAATGGTTTTATATTGGCCATTTATATATAACTTTTATGCATGTATTAGAACCTGCAAAATAAGTATTTTTTTTTTTAATTAAAATAATTTGTAAAAAACTGAATAACGAAGATCAATAATAGTGTAGTAAATGACCACCACCTACTCACAAAAACAACAGCGAGAGAATTAACTCCTACATCCTTTGCAACTCCAAGCACGCAAAAAAGAAAGTAACATAATATATATTTCTAAACCTAGACATGGATCAATGTATGTTTGTCTGTGTGTAGTACCAAAATGTTCAATTTCTCAGAGAAAAGAGGTATTGGCATTGCAATCTTTAATAGTCGGAAATTGATTCACATGCTCTGGTGCATTATGATTATAGAGGTACAGAACTACAGAGATTGCAATCTTTAGGAGGCAGCAAACAAATGTGCAAGATTTGGAAGACAGCATCAAAAACAGGTCATTCTAAGCTTTAGTAGCTGGAAACAGATTCACATGCTCAGTAGCTAATGTGATATTAGAACTAAAATCAAAAGTCATATCAAGCATAATTTAACATGAAATAAAAATTGCAAAGTGGAAACAACATTACAAATTAAGATACCATAAACAAAAATGTAATTAAAAGAAATCATAATACCATCACTTAACTGGGAAGAAGCCCAAGTTGAAAAACCCCACTAAAGTATTCGATTTGTACGACAATAAGACATAGAAACAATAACTATATTAGTAAGTATATGAAAAATTGATAATCACAATCAAATTCAAAAATCAAATGGAAAGACATGTCAATCTCACTGTCCATTGGACTGTTTTTGTAAAGAGAAATGCATGTTTTAATTTACTGTGTAGTTTTAGAGAAACAAAAAAGAAAAAAACAGTTCTTGATAATATCTGAGGACCTCAAACAATCATATATTATGAACATTCTCTGTTAACAAAAAGAATTTTTCTTTCAAAAAATCACATGCCCAAACATAAGCCTAAATTTTTTATAAATCCAAACATAAGCCTAAATTAAAACAAATTCAGATAAAAAATGATATTAAAAACTCCAGCAACCTGAAACTGAAACAAACCCCAGCAGCAACCCAAAATAAATTAATTAAACAAACCCCAGCAGCAGCCCATAACTATATGCAACACACAGCCCATACATGTCACTAAAAATTCTGAAAACACAATCTACAACAATATGAATTAATTTTTCAGCCCAAATAAATTAATCATCAGGCCGACTCTTAGGCCTTTCAAAAACATAGAAAAAAAATTAAATCGATACTATCTCCACCATGAAACCCATCGATATTTACAATATTTTCTTACCAAACCTGTAGAATTTGAAATCCCTAAATCAATAGAAAACCTAATTGAAGAAATATAATTAAAACATAACTTTGAGGCTTTATTCCATTTAAACCAATTTCAATTTGAATTTTAACCCATATCAATCAAATAAAATTGAAACTTGAAAAAGATCAAATTGGAATTCTTCATACTTGAAAAATCGTCCAACATCAGAAACGGAAGGATCCAAATCGTCCAACATCAGAAATGGAAAACGATCCAAATTCTTCAAGTCAGTCCTGAAAACCAAATGCCCAGAAAGGGGGCCAAAAAATAATCAATGCCCAGATGATAAAAACTCAAGAACAAAATAACCATGAATCAAAATTGACATTAGCTTGAGGAGTTGTGGCTGAGAAAAGGAGGGAGCTGCATTGAATGAGAGAGTTAAAGAAGAAGAAGAAGGAGATGGGAGTGAGCTTGAAATAAAGAGAGTTTGATCGAGGGTTTTGTTAGGGTTGATTTTGCGTTTAAGAGATAGGTTTGAGATAGTTGCGGCTGAAACCTACGGTTTGTAATTTGTATTTTGTTAGGGCTGATTTTGCGTTTGAGAGATAGGTTTGAGATAGTTGCGGCTAAAACCTACAGTTAATTTGTATTTGGTGGAAAAAAAAAGATTTATTATTATTTATTTAAGTATTGGCTGAAACCTACGGTTTGTAATCTGTATTTGGTGGGAAAAAAAAGATTTATTATTATTTATTTAGGTACTGCTGATGTGGAAAATTGTGGAAGCTTTTTAAAGATTTATTATTATTTATTAAGATATTGCTGACGTGGAAAATTGTGGGAGCTTAAAAAGCTTCGGTTTTTTATATATATATATATATAGATTATTATATATATATATATATTTTTTTTTTTTTAATTTGCTATCACTCTAGCCCATTTGGCAAGTGAAACACGTGATGTTCCATAAAAAAAAGTGAAACACGTGATGTTGTCTTCAACCTTCATCCGCTCCGCTCAAAATTTTTTTTTTCAGCAAAAAAAAAAAAAAAAAAAAAACGTGTTTTAGACATGAGTTTCAAAGTTTTATATCTTCTTCATTTCAAGTCAATTTTTAACGTACCATATACCGATTTAAAGCTTATAACATATAGATTCATAATATGAAATCATATTTTGAAAACAGAAATCATATAAGAGCAGTTTTGTCCTTAAAGTTTCGGTGTTCTAAGCTTTGTGAAACTATATCTCATGGCACACTTAGAGATTTGCTACAAAACTTAAGGTAGATATTAATACATGTAATATAAACAACATATATTAATTTCAAGGCACGAAATGCTCTGAATCAAAACTTTCCATTGAAGGCCATGTGAGGTGCATAGAAATTCATAGCACATCACAGAAGTATAAAACGTATTAAGAACTAATCATATATGCCTATGACATTGAGAACAACCTATGAATGCTCTGATACCAATGTAAGAAATAGAAACTTGCAGCGGAATATAAGTAATCGGTTTTTCGGCATACCTCTCTTGGCCTAAACTGATGATCACACAGGAGCTTTGAGATTGTTTTATGCTATTTAGGGCCAGCCTCCACGTAGACCAGCTATCCAAACACGTTTTGAATTCCAGTTTGTGCAACCCACGAACCAAAAACGTTTCTCCGACGGTGTTACACACTACTAGAGTGATGCAAACATAACCCACAATCTAAGAGCCTCACAACACTCTGTAAACACTATGAGAAATGTGGAATTCGTTTTTTTTGTACAATGGGTACCACTCTTGGTGTTTATATACACACCACTCCATTAATATTGAGTGGAATAGTGGACTTAGTGGGGTAGAGTAACGGTCTAAACCATTACTCCATAACTCCTAGATGTTACAATCTGAGGTATACAGAAGGACATGCCCACTTTGGGTGTCCATTCATATTCTTTTCAGTTTCTAACAAATTTAATTATAAAAATATATATAAAGCCAAACATATCAATGTTCGTAATATCAATAATCAAAGAATTGAAGACTTGATCACTGACACATTCGTCTTTAATTCAAAATTTCAGTAATGCTATACAAAGATAACTGGATTTTCTATACAAAAAATATTTAAATAAAGAAAAGAAGGATTGTCTTCCTAATAAATGGACAGAAAAACAAAAATAAGAATGGCAAGGAAGAAGCATGTTATAGTCCAAATGTTGAATAGTCAGCTACATTGTTAAAATTTGCCCAAATTTCTTAGAGCAAATTGTAAAAAGCACATGTTAATAATATAATGCAGGAATAGTATAAGAATAAAAAAAATTTAGATATTTTTAGTGTACTCCAAATACATGTGACCAAATCTAATTCTCCTTATTAACCCCGAGAGAAAGAAAGAAAAAAAAAGTAAAGAGAAGATTTACAATTTCTTTTTTGTTTACTGTAATTTCCATGTACATCTCCGATTTAGAGAGGCAGATGTTTTGAGCAATGCTCATATAGAATTCATGATAAATGGCCTACCAAGAAGATACATCTTTCACTTTACTTCAATTTGTTCAAAACTGGATTTTTAATTTGAACTCAAACCTTGTCAATAAAAGAACTACAACCACAAAGCATCAACGCCTTCAAGCCAATCTGTCAATTATATTTTCCATACCATTCTTTCCCCTTCTCATAATACCATAACAAATTCTGACATGTAGTTGAAAGCCAATCAATTAGTAGTTGGCATGCACCAACAATAAAAACAATTAGTCCAATCTTAACACAGCCAAATCTCAAAAAAAATGTATTAGAGCATAAAACCAAAACAACTCATTTATTATCAAATGAAACCAATAGTTTCCTCCAAAAAAAGAAAAAGAAAAAAGAAAAAGAAAAAAGGGATCAGTTTTTCTACAAAAAAATCCCAAAAGCAGCAAAACTGATGCAAGACTTAAGCAAAGGAAAAATTTCAATGCTTGTGGTCAATTGGAAGTTAATTTTCCAAGTAGGATAAGCAAATGAAAGGGTTAAAAATTGCATATTAATTGAGACACAACATTTGTATTAAAAAGAAAAAGAATCTTTGACCAAAAAACACTAATAGTTTTTAAAGATTGCTCCTACTGCATCTGTGACTGTCTTTCTTAGCCTTTAAGTTCTTTCTCTCTTTCTTCCTGGCTAGTAATCATCTGCCATTTTTTTTTTGTGCAGTCTCATTTGATGGCTTTCTTGACAAATCTTTGATGATGAGAAAAGCCGGGAGGGGTGGGGAGGGGAAGGGGGTGTTGGGGGGTGGGGGGGGGGGGGGGCGTATTTCAATTCAGATAAATTTTGAAAACGACCCTTACACTGGTTCATTTCACTGTTAATAAAGACGGGTTCATTTCACTGTTAATAAAAGAAAACTCGAACGTAATAACAACCGTTTAATGAAGAAGAAAGAGAGGTTGGTAATCTGAAACCACTAACTTTTGAAGAAGAAGACACGGCTAAGTTTCTTAAGAGAAGACTGAGCATGGAGTCCTACCTGGCTCAACAGGATGCAATCTTAATTAATGCTAAAGGCCTCCGTTTTTATATATAGTATAGATAGGGAAGTGAATGTTGGGTGCATCAACGCACATTGATCCAGCCCACATAAGGCTAGAGCTTCTTAATGGGTGTAAGCGACTAAATTTCTCGGTTCGAAATAAATCAAACAAGTAAAATTAGTTTCACAAATGCGAATTTGTATTGATGATTGTGTGGTACAATTCTCTGTGATTACAAAAGATTGATCCTCTGATTCGATCTCCTTCAAAGATTTGTTGATTTGAATTGTAGTGATGTGATTTTGATTTAAACACAAGATATCCTTCAATTTGGTTGAGGGATGGATCGAAGATCTTTGGAATAGAATTACAATGAATCTCTGGCTATGAGCTTGTTGGAAATCCTTTGTTCTTCACGTTCTTTGTGTTCTTCGTGTGTTCTTCGTCTTCGAAGATTTGTGGTGGAAGTTCTCCGGGGCTTTAGAGGCTTGAATCCGTGGAGCTTCACTGATTTGTGGTTGTTTGAGGTTTCTGGAGGCTTTTGAGCTTGATTCCAGTGACCTTTGAGATCTAGGCAAGTAGTTTGGATGATTCTGCTTCGAATGTTCTTTGTATTCGAAGGTTTGTGGTGAAAGTTCTTTGGGACTTTGGAGGCTTGAATCCGTAGAGCTTCACTGATTTGTGATTTGTTGATGTTTTTGGACTTTTGAGCTTAATTCCCGCAAACTTTAGGATCTAGGCAGATGATTTGGATGATTCTGCTTCGAATGTCCTTCGATTTTGGGGTTGAAGTTCTTGAAGTTCCTAGAGGCTTCAGGGCTTGATTCCAGCAGAGCTTTTTCACTTCTGAATCTTGGTCCTCTGAATCTTTGTCCTTCTGAATCTTGGCCCTTCTGAATCTTGGCCCTCCTAAATGTCTTAGGAAGGCTTCTATTTATAGGAGTTTGGAGGTGGGTGAGCAACACGTGGCGGAGTCCGATTGGTGACACACGTCACAGCCTGATTGGTCTGCTTATGTCATCGCTTACACGTGCTAGACTGCTTGTGTCATCGCTTGCACGTGCGAGGCTACTTGAGTCATCGCTTACACGTACGCTGATGCGTGATTGGTTTTTGCATGACACTTGGCGAATTTCTGTTGGTTTCTGAATAGTGATAGCAAAACCTAGCAGCAATACATGGTGCTTTGTAATTGGCTGTATTTTGTGGACTCGGTAATGTGACGTGTTAGCTTGTGATAGGTCAGGAATTTTCCCTCTCTACAATGGGCTTGTCCAAAGTTGTGGCAAAAAAGTAGCCATGTACATGACAAGAATTCTAGTTAAACTAGTGTTAGGAATCCAAGTAGCCATGTGCATGATAAGAATTCTAGTTAAACTAGTGTTAGGAATCCATGTGCTCCTAATATTCATGTGGGGCGGTAGACTTGCTTATAAAAGCATGGACTAGTGTGCCGCATAAGAATTGGTGAGAGCAACAAGGGTGTGCCACATATAAAATAGAAAACAAAGAAAGAAGAAACCACATAAGAGAAAAGAAAGTGCAGCCAAGAGGGAGCCGCTTAGAGAAAAAGAAGATAGTCAAGAGAGAGAGCTATGTGAGGAGAAGAAAAATAGAAAGGAGAGAGCAAAGTGTTGCCGCCTTTGAGTAGTGTGTGTGAGAGTAAAGAAAAACAAGAGAGTTTTTTTTTTTAGCTGTGAGACATACACAAAAATTATTGTAATTGATTTGATAATAGTGAAATTATTGGGAGTTTGTCCTCTAGTTTTTCCCATCAAAGAGAAAGGGTTTTCCATGTAAATATTTGTATTCTTGTGTGTGATAGTTATTTTAAATTGATAGTTTTTGTGATAATATTATTTAGGACCCAACAAGTGGTATCAGAGTTAAGGTTTAAGTGGAACCAATGGTTGGAGAAGAAGGCAAGGCTTCACAAATTGAGAAGTTTGATGGAACAGACTTTGGATATTGGAGGATGCAGATTGAACATTATCTCTATGGGAAGAAATTGCATCTGTCTCTTTTGGGGAAGAAACCTGAAACTATGAAGTATGAAGACTGGAACCTTCTTGATAGACAGGTATTGGGAGTTATTCAATTAACTCTATCAAGATCAGTTGCATACAATGTTGTGAAAGAAAATACCACAGTGGATTTGATGAAGGCTATGTCTGGCATGTATGAAAAGTTGTCAGCTAACAACAAGGTGCATCTGATGAAGAAGTTGTTTAATTTGAAGAAGGCAGAAGGCACTCCTGTAGCGCAGCATCTGAATGAGTTCAATACAATCACAAATCAGTTATCCTTGGTGGAAATTGAATTTGATGATGAGGTTCGTGCATTGATTCTTTTTGCTTCTTTACCAAATAGTTGGGAAGCCATGAGAATGACAGTGAGTAATTCTGCAGGGAAAAGCAAACTCAAGTATGATGATATTTGAGATTTGATTTTAAGTGAAGAGGTTTGCAAGAGAGATGCAAATATAGACAATGCACAAGATCAAGCTTTTGTCATGGAGAACAAAAGCAGAGGTAGAAGTAAAGGACCTAATGATTGAAAATTTAAAAGTAGGTCACAATCAAGAGATAGATCTCAGTTTAAGGAAATTATAGAATGCTTCTATTGTGAGAAAAAGGGTCACATAAGAAGAGATTTTTGGCATTGGAATAAAGAATAAACTGAAGGCAAAGATAAAAAGAATGATAGTGAGAAAAATACTACAGCTGCTGTGATTGCTGAGGACGTTGTGGTGCTCTCTGTTGAAGAGCAAAAGTGTAAGCATATTGCTAATAATGATGTTGAGTGGGTTGTTGATACCTCCCACCATGTTATCCCTAAGAAAGGGTAGTTTACCATGTACAAAGTAGGAGATTTTGGTACAATGAAGATGGGTAATTTCAGTTACTAAAAAATTGTGGGAATTGGTGATGTGCGCATCGAAACCAATATTGGTAGCACCACAAGGTTGAATGATGTGCAACATGTTCCAGATTTAAGGATGAATGTGTTTTCTACAATGGCTATGGATCGAGCGGGTTATAGTAACCACCTTGGTAATGGAAGATGGAAACTTACTAATGGGCCATTGGTTGTTGCAAGAGGACATGCTTGTAGTGGTATGTACAAGACTCATGTGAAGACTTGTAAGAAGAAGCTCAATGAGATTAAAGATTTTGAGAGGACTCCAAAGATGAGAGTTGGGATTGATGGTGATGATGTCAAGAGGGTGAAATTCTCATTGCCTAATAGTGCTTTAGATGAGGAAGTAATAGGTGATGAAGAATATGAAGATGCTAAAGATACTTGAGATGATGATGAAGTGAAAGATCATAGAGGTCTTGAGCAATGGGAGCAATATCCTTAACTAGAGATTGATGAACCTCATAAGAAGAGGACTATTGGAGAACTTCGAACTGTAAGCTTCGAGAATAATTGGGCTTCTGATAAGGGGGAGCCAAGAAATTGGATTAAGGAAATCCAAGATGAGATGAATTCTTTGAGAATGAAAGGTATTAACATTGATAAGGTGCTCTTAGTGCTAGTGAAGATAATGAAGAAGGTCAAGCCTTGTGTTGACTTGACTAGCGTGGATTTGAATTGAAGAGATAGAATGAAGATCTCCTTCCATTGGTGGGCTGGAGGGGGAGATTTTTGGGTGCATCAACGCACATTGATCCATCCCACATAAGGCTAGAGCTTCTTAATGGGATTGTCCAAAGTTGGCAAACAAGTATCCACGTACATGACAAGAATTCTAGTTAAACTAGTGTTAGGAATCCATGTGTTCCTAGGATTCATGTGGGGCGGTAGACATGCTTATAAAAGCAAGGACTAGTGTGCACCATAAGAATTGGTGAGAGCAACAACGAGGGTGTGCCGCATATAGAATAGAAAACAAAGAAAGAAGAAACCACACAAGAGAAAAGAAAGCGTAGCCAAGAGGGAGCCGCTTAGAGAAAAAGAAGATAGCCAAGAGAGAGAGCTATGCGTGGAGAAGAAAAATAGAAAGGAGAGAGTAAAGTGTTGCCGCCTTTGAGTAGTGTATGTGAGAGTAAATAAAAATAAGAGATATTTTTCTTTAACCATGAGTAATACATAAGAATTATTGTAATTGATTTGATAATAATGAAATTATTCGAAATTTGTTCCGTGGTTTTTCCCTTCAAGGAGAAAGGGTTTTCCACTAAATATTTGTGTTCTTGTGTGTGATTGCTATTTTAAATGGATAGTTTTTGTGATAATATTATTTGGAACCCAATAGTGAACACAAGAAAGGTTACACTGTATGTTGCACGCACCAAGATAAGTTTAGCATAATAAATGAATATGTATAGATCTGATGAAGATCTTGAGTTTTTCATATAATAAGTAACTCTTTAAAAAATGGGGAAAT